>NC_057814.1:628952928-629198207 GCF_018294505.1 Triticum aestivum | reverse complement strand
GAACGGCGCAGGGCCGGCGGCGCCGGTTGGGGCGGGGGCGGGCGGCGAATCGATCTGGGGCGGGTGGTGGGCATCGATCTGGGCGGGTGGTGGGCATCGGCCGGTTTGGGCAGGAGGTGCGGGAGGGAGGTGGGGGATCTGGATCGGGGGAGGTGGGGTGGTTTTTTTTCCTTTGTTTGTTTGTTGCTGCCCGGTTCAGAAGTTCGGGAACGTCCCCTCGGGCCTTTATAGGGCTGACTGTGATCCAAATAGTTATTCTAATCCCAGGATTAGAATAGTGTTGTCCTATATATATAGCCAATGAAGAAAAACGACGGAAACGGTGAAGACATTGCAAAGTTGAAGAAGTTGAACAACTGAGGAATTTCAGAAATAAATAAAAAACTCAATTTGAAGATTTTCAACTTTTGGTGGTGGCGTGACCCACCGTGTAAGAATGATGATTTCAGACACCGCGTACAATTGTCATAGGGCTCTGAGAATCAAATTCTTCATTAATTTCTTCACACAGTGTTAGTCTTCATTGATTGAAGAAAAACGTTTCTTCGTGTGTTGCACATCTAAGTCATCAATTTTGCATAAGTGTTAGGATGTGTGTCCTTATCAAAGGACATTCGAGGATTCTAGGATATTTAGCTCACACCGCAACTTGCTAAATCTCTTCTCATCCAAGGGCTTTGTGAAGATATCGGCTAGCTGTTCTTCGGTCTTCACATGCTCAATAGAAATGTCGCCCTTCGACACATGATCACAAAGAAAATGATGACGAATCTGAATGTGCTTTGTCTTTGAGTGCTGAACTGGGTTATGAGCAATCTTGATTGCACTCTCATTGTCGCAGTAGAGAGGCACATTCTTCATGTTGACGTCGTAGTCCTTGAGAGTTTGCTTCATCCATAGCAATTGAGCACAGCAAGAACCAGCAGAATGTACTCAGCTTCAGCAGTAGACAGTGATACGCGGTTCTGTTTCTTCGAGGACCAACAGACCAAGGATCGTCCGAGGAAATGGCATGTGCCTGATGTTGACTTGCGGTCCACACAATTACCAGCATTGTTAGAGTCTGAATATCCAATGAGATCAAAAGCCGAGCCCTTGGGATACCATAATCCAAATGTTGGTGTGTGAGCTAGATATCGAAGAATATGCTTCACAGCCTTATGGTGTGATCCTTCGGTGTAGCTTGACATCGGGCACACATGCAAACACTAAGCATAATATCTGGCCTAGATGCACATAAGTACAATAAATAACCAATCATGGAGCGGTATACCTTTTGATCGAAGTCAATACCATTTTCATCAGTGCATAGATGGCCATTTGTGGGCATGGGGATTTTGACCCCTTTGCAATCTTGCATGCCGAATTTCCTCAATACATCCTTGAGGTATTTCTCCTGAAATATGAATATGCCATTGCACTGTTGACGAATTTGAAGACCTAAGAAGAATTTCAATTCTCCCATCATAGACATTTGATATTCTTCACTCATCATATAGGCAAATTCATCACTGTGACGTTGGTCAGTACAGCCAAAAATGATATCATCAACATATATTTGGCACACAAATAATTCACCATCATAAGATTTAGTGAAAAGAGTTGGGTCAAGTGAATCGGGTTTGAAGCCTTTCTTCATGAGGAATTCCTTCAAAGTATCATACCACGCCCGAGGGGCCTGCTTGAGGCCATAGAGGGCCTTATTGAGTCTGAAGACTTTGTCGGGATGCTTTGGATCTTCAAAACCTGGGGGTTGAGCAACATATACTTCTTCCTCAAGCTTACCATTGAGGAATGCACTTTTCACATCCATTTGATATAAGATGATACCATGATGGTTAAAATAAGCAAGTAATATGCGAATAGCCTCAAGTCTAGCAACAGGTGCAAAAGTTTCATCGAAATCAATTCCTTCAACCTGTGTGTAGCCTTGAGCTACAAGTCGTGCCTTATTCCTCACCACAAGGCCATTTTCATCTTGTTTGTTGTGATAGATCCACTTTGTGCCAATGATATTGTGCTTGCGGGGATCTGGACGTTTGACCAGTTCCCAGACGTTGTTGAGCTCGAATTGATGTAATTCCTCTTGCATAGCTTGAATCCACTCAGGCTCCAGAAATGCTTCATCTACCTTAGTGGGCTCTGTGATAGAAACAAAAGCAAAGTGCCCACAAAAGTTAGACAAATGTGAAGCTCTTGAGCGTGTGAGAGAACCTGGAATGTTGATGTCACTGATGATTTTCTCAATCTGCACTTCATTTGCAACGCGAGGATGAGCAGGTTGTCGTTGAGGAATTGGATCAGCATTTTCTTCAGCACCATTTTCCTCAGGTGCATCAGCATGATGTTCTTCACATTCTGGAATGACTTCTTCAGAAGATTCTTCGGTATGAATGACATCCTCAGTAGCCTTGAACTTGATGGATTCCTCGGGTGATTTTACATCTAGCACAGGAGGTAGGTGCTCTCTTTGCGAGCCATTAGTTTCATCGAACCGCACATCTACAGTTTCAACAACCTTGTGATGAACGTTGTTGAAGACTCTGTAGGTGTGCGAGTCCTTTCCGTAACCAAGCATAAAACCTTCATGTGCTTTCGGTGCAAAATTAGAATTGTGATGAGGATCTCTAATCCAACATTTAGCACCGAAGACTTTGAAATAACTCACGTTGGGTTTCTTGTCAGTGAGGAGTTCGTATGCAGTCTTCTTGAAGAATTTGTGAAGATATACCCTGTTGATGATGTGGCACGCAGTATCAATTGCCTCAATCCAGAAATGACGAGGCGTCTTGTATTCATCAAGCATAGTGTGATCCATCTCAACAAGAGTCCTGTTCTTGCGCTCCACGACGCCATTCTGCTGAGGAGTATAAGGAGCAGATAACTCATGAGTAATACCAAGTTCATCAAGATAGTCATCAAGACCAGTATTCTTGAACTCAGTTCCATTGGCACTTCTGATGTGCTTGATCTTCACACCAAAGTTGGTTGAAGCCCTCGAGGAAAATCGTTTGAAGACTTCCTGCACTTCACTTTTGTAAGTGACAATATGCACCCATGTGTAACGAGAGTAATCATCAACAATAACAAAGCCATATAGAGATGCTTCATTAGTGAATGCAGAGTAATGGTTAGGACCAAAGAGATCCATGTGAAGCAATTCAAATGGTCGAGTGGTAGTCATGATAGTCTTCGCTGGATGTTTGGCCTTGGTCATCTTTCCAGCTTCACAGGCTCCGCACAAGTGATCCTTGAGGAATTTGACATTCTCAATGCCAATGACATGCTTCTTCTTTGCGAGCGTGTGCAAGTTCCTCATGCCAGCATGACCTAGTCGTTGATGCCATAGCCAGCCTTCTGAAGCTTTTGCAAGTAGACATATAGCTGGTTGTGGTCCTGTAGAGAAATCAACAATATACAGATCTCCTCTCCTAAAGCCTTCGAAGACTTCGGAATTTTCAGCTTCCATGATCACAACACAATGATACTTGCCAAAGATAACAACCATATCAAGATCACAGAGCATTGAGACTGACATGAGGTTGTATCCTAAGGACTCAACAAGCATGACTTTGTGCATGTGTCGATCCTTTGAGATCGCAACCTTACCTAGACCCAATACCTTGCTTTTGCCTTTGTCAGCGAAGATGATATGCTTTAGATGCGATGGAGATAAGGGAACGTCCATCAATAGATTCTTGTCACCAGTCATGTGATTAGTACATCCACTACCGAGGACCCACTCAGTGGCTTTGGGTAGATCATCCTGCAGATGAATTAGTGCAACTTACGAACCCATATACTTCATCAGTGAAGAATATGACATCAATTCATCAGATCAATTTCATCAAGCAATAAAACAGATAAATCAGTATGAGGACGTGAGAAATGAGGATTCATTTCTTCATGATTAGCCTGCGTCCTTTCAGGTAATTTTCAGGTCTCCAGCAAATTCTTCAGACGTTTAATCACGTCTGGAGACCTGACCCTGCATAAGAGATTAGTTCTTTTTCTTCACCACCCACATCTGAAGGGGTGGCAAAGAGTTCATCATTCTGCGAGCTCCATAAGAGAACGGTGGCATTGAAGCCAATCCACTTCGTTTCACATAAGAGGAGTTAGGGTAAGCATATGAATAAGCAGAGAAATTCTTTGAGGATTTATGAACATAATGGTTAGAAGAATAGTGCTCATATTCATAGCCCTTAAATCTTCCCTACGAAACAGAAGTGTTAGCACGATGAAGTTCATATGAGGACTTTGATCCTTTTGAGGAATTTGATCCACATGAGGAATTTGGTCCGTATGAGGACTTGGATCCATATGAAGAATTTGATCTGGGGTTCCTATTCTTCACAGGTGGTGTCATGATGACATTCACCTGAAGATTTTCAAGGCACCTTTTGGGAACCCAGATTTTCTTCATAGGGGAACCGTTCCTGCAGTTAGTGCCAACATATCTAGCAAATACTTCACATTCTAATTTTTGAAAAGTTTATAGTTGGAGTCAAATGACTCATCAGAAGAATGAGGAGATTCACATGTAAAGCCAGATAGAGTAGATGGATCTACTGGAGGTCCCTTCACAGCAACCCATGAGGTTTTGGGGTACTGCTTAGGCTTCCAGTATGTTCCATCAGCATTGAGTTTCCTCTCGAAGGCAATACTCTCTTTCCTAGGGCTCCTGTTGAGGATCTGCTTTTTAAGCACATCACAAAGTGCCTGATGCCCTTTGAGGCTTTTGTACATGCATGTCACATACAATTCCTTTAGCCCTGCATCATCAGTGATACTAGCAATATCCTCAGATGAGGAATTAGTGATAGCAGATACAGTTGAAGAAATTGTGACAGAAGAAGCATTTGAACATTCAGGTGAAGAATTAGCAGATTCACGTTCAATGCACTTTAAACAGGGAGGAACAAATTCTTCCTGAGCAGCGCTGATTTGTTGAGCAAGTAATGAATCGCGCTCCTTCTGAAGATCTTCATAACTCACCCTTAGCTTTTCAAGATCTTGCTTTCTTTGAAGGAATTCATAAGAAAGCTTCTCATGATCATATAAGAGAGTGTTATGATGACTTTGAAGGTTGTCAAACTTAGACTGAAGTCTCTGAAGATTTTCAGTCAAGGTTTTAGTGTGATCCATTTCTTCACCCAACATATCATCACTTTTGTCTAGCATGTTTTGAACCTTTTCAAAAGCCTTTTGTTGTTTCACCGCAATCTTAGCAAGTTTAGAGTAGCTAGGCTTGAGGTTTACATCAGATTCATCCTCACTTGATTCAGAGGAGGGATATTTGAGTACCTTGGCACCCTTTGCCATGAAGTAATAGGTGGGAGTGTAGTCATCATCGTCGTCATCAGCCTTTTTGTAGAAGCCATTTTCTTTAGTGTTGAAGATGGACTTGCTGACGAACGCAGTAGCGAGGGCTAGGCTCGCCACACCAGATTCTGACTCCTCAGATGCCTCCTCTTCCTCATGTTCCTCAGATTCAGCTTCAGAGTCCATTTCCTTGCCAATGAATGCCCGAGCCTTCTTAGAGCTGCTCTTCTTGTGAGATGAAGACTTCGAGGATTTTGATGATGAAGACTTTGAAGATTTCTTCTTCCTCTTTGAGTCATGAGAACTGTAATCCTTGTATTTCTTCTTCTTTGATTCCTTTTCCCACTGAGGACAATCTTGAATGTAGTGACCAGGTTTCTTGCATTTGTGGCATAGCCTCTTCTTGTAGTCACTGGATGAGGAATCATTGCTCCTTGAGGATTTTCCAAAACGACCACGTGTTGAGAAGTTCTGAAATTTCTTCACGAGCAATGCTAGCTCCTGGCTCAGTTCTTCAGGATCACCAAGGCTACTACCAGAATCTTCACCTTCAGATTTAGAGACTGCCTTGGCCTTCAGGGCACGTGATCTGCCATAGCTCGAACCATAGAGATCTCTCTTCTCAGCAAGCTGGAACTCATGAGTGTTTAGCCTCTCGAGGATATCAGCGGGATCAAGCGACTTGTAATCTCCACATTCTTGTATCATCAGTGCAAGAGTGTCAAATGAGGAATCAAGCGATCTCAGCAATTTCTTCACCACCTCATGGTCGGTGATGTCAGTAGCACCAAGCGCTTGAAGCTCATTTGGGATGTCAGTGAGGCGATCGAAGGTTTGTTCAACATTTTCATTGTTGAGTCTTTTGAAGCAGTTGAAGAGATTGCGAAGAACGTCAACACGAGAGTCACGCTGTGTCGAGACTCCTTCATTAACTTTGGACAGGCTATCCCAGATAAGCTTAGCAGTTTCCAAAGCATTCACTCTGCCATATGCCCTTTACTCAGATGGCCACATATGATGTTCTTCGCTTGAGAATCGAGTTGCTTGAATCTCTTCACATCAGCAGCATTCACAGAAGGTGTGACTGAGGGGACACCATTTTCCACAACATAACAGAGATCGTTGTCAATTGCCTCAAGATGCATTCGCATATTATTTTTCCAGTAGGGGTAGTCCGTCCCATCGAAAGTAGGACACCCAGCAGAGACCTTGATCATACCTGCGATCGACATAACTAAAACTCCAGGCGGTTAAACCAAAATCACACAGAACAAGGGAGTACCTTGCTCTGATACCAATTGATAGTGCGTTAAGTCGACTAGAGGGGGGTGAATAGGCATTTTTTATGAATTCTTCACTGAGGAATTTCAGGGTGAGGAAATTCCTAAGCGAAGAACTACTTGCAGCAGAATAAGTACTCAGATGCATACATGACATAACATAAACATGGACATCATGATGAAATGAAAACAGACACGGAGTACAGGAAGCATAAGCACAGGATAAAACAGGATGAAGACAAACAGACTGAAGAAATTGAACTGAGGAAATTGAGAAAGTCTTCAGTCAAAGTCTTCAAACAGATATGAACAAGCACACAACACAGTAATGAGGAAATGAAAGAGTTGAAGAAATAGAACCGGTAGGCTTCTTGAAGACAATGATTTGGTAGACCAGTTCCAGCTGTTGTGACAGTTGTACGTCTGGTTGGAGCGACTAGGTATTTAAACCTGAGGACACACAGTCCCGGACACACAGTCCTCACCGTATTCTCCTTGAGCTAAGGTCACACAGACCTCGCCCAATCACTCGTGGTAAGTCTTCAGGTGACTTCCAAACCTTCACAAACTTGGTCACTCGGCGATCCACAATTTCCTCTTGGATGCTCTAGACCATGAAGCCTAACCGTCTGGAAGATGCACAGTCTTCAAAGGTAACAAGCGTCGGATCCGCACAGGATCAATCTCTTCAGTGATGCTCAATCACTTTAGGTTTGTAGGTGTTTGGGTTTGGGTTTTCCTCACTTGATGATTTTTGCTCAAAGTCCTCGGAGGATGGGATGCTCTCAAATGACAAGTGTCAGTTTCTCTCGTAGCAGCCAACCAGCTAGTGGTTGTAGGGGGCGGCTATTTATAGCCTAGGGAGCAGCCCGACATGATAAGACATAAATGCCCTTCAATGATATGACCGTTAGGTGGGTAGATATTTTGGGACAGCTGGCGCATAGCACAGCAACAGTCGGAAATTTGACTATCAAATTCCTCAGGGCTATCATGTTCCTCACTTGTAGGCAGTCCGCACTGGCGAATTCCTAACTCCTCAGTCAGAACAAATTCCTCAGAGACCAGAAGAACTTCGTCTCTGTCACTGAAGAAATTTACTGAACTGTATGAGATTTCCAATGGCTTCACTCGAAGGGATTGGTAGGTGTAGGATTTTGAGTTGAGCATCACTTGGAAATTTTTCCTTAGTATTTCCTCGACCCCCTTTAACAGTACGATGTTTCCTATGACTCAAGAAAGAGAAAATGAAACTACGAAAACAAAAGTCTTCACGCTTCATGTTCCTCGAATGAACCAAGTCTTCAAGGTCACACCAATTTCTTCACTTTCAAAGTCTTCAGAAAGTCTTCAGAAATAAAAAGTCTTCAGTCGAAGATATTCATTTTTAGGGCTCGACTTTCTCTGTAAATACCAAACTCCTCATAGACTTATAGACCTGTGTACACTCACAAACGCATCAGTCCCTTAACCTATAAGTCTTCAATACACCAAAATCACTAAGGGGCACTAGATGCACTTACAACCAATCCACCATCCAATGGCTCATTAGTTTGATCAGAGTCATAGGATCAGAAATTCTTTTATTATCAAAGATTATCCCATTTCTAGATTTCCACAAAGCCCACAATAACGTAGAAATTCCTACTGGAACTAGTTTCTTATCATTAGTCTGAAATGTATCTAGCCACTTTCCAAAGCATTCTTGAACTGATGAAGGAGTTTTCCTCAACCCAAATGAACATTTGACTAAGCTCCATATCACAGAAGCAGCCGAACATGTAAAAAATAAATGATCAACTGATTCATCTTTTCCACAAAACGCACAATTACTTTCTCCTTTCCAACTTTTTTTAATAAAGAGTCCCTAGTGTCTATACTTTTCCTGTTGACTAACCACATGAAAACTTTGATTTTAGCTAGGACCTTGACCTTCCACAATTTTTTTGTGGAAATCTAAGATCAAAAGCCACCAGCCGTCTGTAGAGAGATTTAACCGGAAATTTTCTACCAGTTGTAAGGGTCCATATTATCTTATCTTTCCCCTCTTTATTTTCAATCTCCTCACATCTCCTTTTTAAACTATTCCATAAGCCCAAAGTGTCTCCGTAAAGTGTTCTTCGGAACCTAAAACCTTGCCATCCCTTCTAAATGGCTTCAGCCACAATTATGTTATGATCAAAACATAGGTCGTAAAGTCTAGGGTAAGCTTCTTTCAGAGTTTTGTCATCTACCCAAATGTCTTCCCAAAATCTGGTGTTTGTCCCATCCCCTAGTTCTTTCTTCAGAAATCTGTAAAAAAAATCTTTGACCTTCATCAAACTGGACCAAAAATGGGAATCCCCAGGTATTTTTGTGGCCCCGGAGAGACAACAATCTCCCCCATACTTCCTATGAATTATATCTTGCCATGGCCCTTCCTCTGTTTCCATTTTCCAGAATCATTTAGCCAATAAATAAATATTCATTAATTCCAAATTCAGAATCCCTAAGCCACCCACCTCCTTGGTAGACAACATGTTTTCCAATTAACTAAGTGATACTTCTTAATATTATCATCTTCTGGCCACACTAGCCTAGCCCTACCCCTTTAGGTATAGGATAAAAAGACATCATAAAGAGGGGTATGTTAGTCAGGCAAGCCTGAACAAAAGTAATTCTCCCTACAATAGAGCCCAACAGTTTACCTTGCCAGCAACCACAGCTTTTCTCAACCTTCTCAGTCACACAATTCCAGTGAACATTTCTAAGTCTGGAATCAGATACTGGCATTCCTGAATATTTTATGGGTATCACACCCATCTTAAAAGTAAGGATTTCCTGGTATAAATCTTGTTTCTCTTTAGCTTTCCCAAAAAAGCATCAATTCACTCTTATGAAAATTAATTTTGAGGCCAGACATTTGTTCAAATGCTCCCAGGATAAACTTAAGATTTTGGACACTTTCAACATCATCCTGGATTAGGAAGATTGTGTCATCTGCATATTGCAACATGTTAACCCCTTTATTATTTCCATCCCCCAAGACCCCTTTAACCAAATCGTGTTCTAAAGCATTATTCATAAGAATAGCCAAAGCATCACCAGCTAGGTCAAATAAAAGGGAAGACAAAGCATCCCCCTGTCTGAGTCCTTTATAAGTCCTAAAATATGGTCCAATTTCGTCATTTACCTTCACCCCAACATGTCCCCCTCTCATCATTTCCATAACCCAATCACACCACCTATCAGGAAAGCCTTTGGCCCTCAACATCTGTATCACAAAGGGCCATTTAATTTTTTCATATGCTTTCTCAAAATCCACCTTAAAATTTAGTGCATCTTGCTTCCTAGTATGAAATGTGTTCAGAGCTTCATGTAAAATCACCACTCCCTCCATTATGTATCTTCCTTTGATAAATGTTGTTTGGGTTTTAGATATGACATGGGACACACATTGTGTCAATCTGTTCATCAACACTTTTGTGATAATTTTAAAGCTAACATTCAAAAGACAAATTGGTCTGAACTTCTGAATTTGTTTGGCATCAACAATTTTCGAGATTAATGTAATTATGCCATAGTTGAGCCTAGAAATATCAATATTTCCTTTGGCAAATTCTTCTACCAGGGCTTTGAGGTCCCACTTGACCAGATCCCAAAACTCTTGATAGAAATCAGCAGGGAACCCATCTAGTCCTGGACTCTTATTTTTCTTCATCTCAAAAACCACCTCTTTAATTTCATTCAAAGAAAAGCGTGCCATCAGATTTTTCCTCTCTTCCTCACTGATTTTTTTAGACTCTAGATTCCCCATAGAAATCTGTGTTTCTTCAGGGTGTCCAAACAGTTTTTTTATAAAAGTTTGTAATATATTCCATTAGGCTCTCCTCCCCTTCTATCATCCCTTCTTCTTGTTCTAGGGAAATAATTCTGTTTTTCCTCCTTACATTTACCTTTGCATGGTAATATCTAGTGTTCCCATCTCCATCTATAATTTCCTTATCTTTATATCTTTGAAGCCATTTTATCTCCTCTTGAATCATCACTCTTTTAGTTGTTCTCTCAGTTCCTTTTGTTCTGTTCTGTCGACAACGGTTATTCCCATAATCTCAGTTTTTTTATCAATCTCAGTTTTTTTATCAATCTCATCTAGCTTCTTAATTCTATTTTGATCTTTTTATACCAAGCATCCACATTTCTATTCCATCCCTTGGTTTTCTTCCTCAAATTTCTTATTCTAAGTTTCCATCTTTCTAATATATCCCCATAATATCTTTCATTCCAGGTTTCATATACCAATTCTTTAAACCCCTTTCTCAAAGCCCAAGCATTTTCATATCTGAAAATGTATTTATCAATCTGTCCTTCCCTAGTATCTAGGAACAGTGGGGTATGATCTGATACTTCTCTAGCAAAGCCTTGTAGTATGTTTAGAGGATAATTTTCCTCCCAAACTGGACACATTAGCACCATGTCTAGTTTTTCATAAGTGGGGCAGCCATATTATTGGCCCAGGTAAACTGTCTCCCATTCAGGGGTAGTTCTCTCAGCCCGGCTTGCTCAGTGATTGCATTAAACATAAAAGTCCATTGCTCATTATGGACAGGTTTATTTTTTTCCTTTTCATTCCTAATAATATTGAAATCTCCCCCACCAAACAGGGTAGAGGGTTATCATGATACAGTCTAGCTAGTTCTGCTAGGAAGCAAGCTTTCCCCTCCAACTGAGCATCACCATACACTGTAATTAGATTCCAGTGCATCCTGATGTTTTTATCATATACCAGCATCTTAAGAAAATAGACCCCTTTATCTACATATTCAATATTGAACCTATCCTTACTAACTCCCATTAATAACCCTCCAGACATCCCTCTGGGTTCATTCCAGCACCATTCATAATTTCTCCCCCCCACATAAGTTGTGTAATTCACTTTTGGAGAAATTCTGTTTGATGGTTTCAGAGATCCCTACAAAATCTAGTCTATCATCATTAATCATTTCCCTCACATATCTCTTTTTATGGTCTTATCTTAGTCCTCTTACATTCCAGAAAACCCCTCTCATTTTTAATTCACCTAACTTTTTAGTTTAAGCTGTTAAATCTAAAAAAGTTCATTTTTTCTAGAAGCAAATTTAGACTTCTTTCTTTTTCTTTTTCCTTCTCAGGACTCCAATTCCTATTGACTGTTTCACACAACTCAATGTTGGTGAACAGATTTTATTATTTTTCCTCCCAGAGAAAATAGCTCTCGGTTTTAGATATTGTTGCTCTTCCATTTCAGGATCAAAATGTTCAATATCTGAACAAAGTTCCTCAACATTAACATCTCTAGTGTCAATATGTACATCTCCAGTGTCCATATGCACTGGTGTGTTATTATTTTTGCTTTCCATACACCTAATCCCCTCTTTTTCTTTTTTTGCTATATTTTGAAAATAAATCTCTCTCCTTGCTATCTCCATTTTTCTAATGGTTTCTACATTATTGTCAACCATATCAATGGAACATCCCAAATCAATCCCCACCAGGGAACTAATGTGAAGCAGAGAAGGGTTAGCACAATTTAGATCAGATCCCTTACCATAATTGTCTCTTTCTTCACCCCTCATTTTGGCCATTTCCTCCACTTTTTGGTCTTCTTTTCCCCTGTTTCTCAGGCTTCTTTTCAGTTCAAATTCCTTGTCTTCCTCACTTTTATCCAGCACCCCAACTCCATGTATCTCAGCCATTTTCTCACCAAAAGTCCCTACTGATTCCTGACTTGCATTGTAGTCAGTAGGTTCGTAGTACTTTCTAGATCCGGTCTCTTCTTTTTTCTCCTAATTTTCTTCTCAAAATCTTCAACTTCTAAATTGGCCAGCTCCATCTCATATTGCTCTCTATTTGCTGCCTCCTGTTCCAGTCTCAGGATCTCACCTTGTTGTTGTTCATCTAGCCCTTCCAGATTTTTTTTGTGAGCTCCAGGTCCTTTATCTTTTTGTTAACTTTATTCCATAGTGCACTTTGTCTAGCTTTCTCCTCTTCAAGCCCCTGAATTTTTCTGAATAATATCTATCTCTTTCTGCATTTTCCCTCTTTCTACAGCCATTTCTTTACAAAGGTGCCCCATATTTTCTTCCAATGTGATCTTCATTATTTCATTTTTCTTATCAATCTCTTCTATTTGTTTTAGAGATAAGCTTCCTAGGGCCATTCTTCTTCTGTCTTTTCCATTTATCTTTGTCTTTTTTTTCTTTTTTCCTCCTCTTCTTCTCTATCTTCTATCTCACTGACAGCATCACATTTCCTTTTCTCTTCCTTGTACCAACCCATCTCAGTAACCTTATCCAGCTCTGCCGCAATCCTGAACATCAACAGATCTGGTGATGTGATCTCCACATGTAAGGGGATCTTTCCAACATCTCTAATGCCACACTTCACCTTAACTTTTTCTTCATTGACAGTATGCATGTCCACTTCTAGCACAGGCCCTACAGCAGCAACAACTTCACACATTCCAAAGAAGTGTCTAAAGTAGTCTGGCACCTTCTCAAATCTCACCCAAGCAGTATCATTTTTCCTATTGCTTGATGATCAAGAGACCATGATTGGACCTTGATCACTACTCCAGTACCCAACAAGTTGAAGTCATTGAATTTTGCAAGCTCCACCAGTTTTGCTTTATTGGGAAACCTCATCATATAGCAATCCTTCCCATATTCTTTAACTCTCCACTGCCACCCACAATCAAACATTTCACTAAAGGCCTGTACCAGTTCAGTCTCATTTATCTGACCATCTCTTGTGACCACCACTCCAAGTGGATTCATATGCTCGGCAATTAGTACATCTTTGTAGCTCTGAACTAGCAGAATTCCCAAGCCCTTGGCAGCATAACCAACATACTTAGGCACAAGCTTCATTTGCTTCAGCAGGTTGCATTCCCCAGTAATATGATTATCTCTTCCACATATTAAGCAATGTCCACCTTACATTCTCTAGTTGAATGTCTAGGATCTTTGCATTTCCCACACACCTATTTTTTAAACCTAT
The DNA here is from genome assembly GCF_018294505.1 of Triticum aestivum. Taxonomy (NCBI): domain Eukaryota; kingdom Viridiplantae; phylum Streptophyta; class Magnoliopsida; order Poales; family Poaceae; genus Triticum; species Triticum aestivum. Next base: position 629,184,585 of record NC_057814.1, on the reverse strand, counting down.
CTCCCCTGCTTCTATCTTCCCCCACATTTTGTTGCGAAGAGCCTCTGTTCACTTGATTCCTCATACCACTGATTATGCCACTTTCATTTCCCTTGTCTCTTTTCTGCATGTTATTCCCAGCTGCAGTCATTTATTTTTCTGCTTCTCTCTCACTGGCCATCATTTCTTTACCAGGATCACTCTCTCCAGAAGTCAACCCACCTCTATTCATTCCTTGAACCAGTTGAGAAAGTAAAGCACTCAACAGCTGTTGTTGATGGTTTGAATCCATGTTGACTCCCTCTCCCTTCTCCTTGCTATCATATTTACTCATCATCTCCCCTGGTTCTTTTCTGTCCTCCTCGACTATGCCTCCACTGTCCTTCTTCCCACCTTCAGCTTGCCAAATTTTTCCTCCCCGAGATGTCTCACCAGTGGAAGCAGCAGCAGCAGTGCTACCTCTTGAGCATGCGTTGGTTTTCCCTTGAAGAGGAAAGGGTGATGCAGCAAAGTAGCGTAAGTATTTCCCTCGGTTGTTGAGAACCAAGGTATCAATCCAGTAGGATACTACACGCAAATCCCTAGTACCTGCACAAACAATTAAGAACCTTGCAACCAACGCGATAAAGGGGTTGTCAATCCCTTCACGGCCACTTGCAAAAGTGAGATCTGATAGAGATAATAAGATAAATATTTTTGGTATTTTTGTTGTATAGATTGAAAAGAAAAGATTGCAAAATAAACGGCGACAGAAATAGCTAGTTGACGGGAGATTAATATGATGGAAAATAGACTCGAGGGCCATAGGTTTCACTAGTGGCTTCTCTCAAGATAGCATATTTTACGGTGGGTGAACAAATTACTGTCAAGCAATTGATAGAAAAGTGCATAGTTATGAGAATATCTAGGCATGATCATGAACATAGGCATCACGTCCGTGACAAGTAGACCGAAACGATTCTGCATCTACTACTATTACTCCAGACATCGACCGCTATCCAGCATGCATCTAGAGTATTAAGTTCATAAGAACAGGGTAACGCATTAGGCAAGATGACATGATGTAGAGGGATAAACTCAAGCAATATGATATAAACCCCATCTTTTTATCCTTGATGGCAACAATACAATACGTGTCGGTTCTCTTTCTGTCACTGGGATCGAGCACCGCAAGACTGAACCCAAATCTAAGCACTTCTCCCATTGCAAGAAAGATCAATCTAGTAGGCCAAACTAAACCAATAATTCGAAGAGACTTGAAAAGATATCAAATCATGCATATAAGAATTCAGAGAAGAGTCAAATATTGTTCATAGATAATCTTGATCATAAACTCACAATTCATCGGATCTCGACAAACACACCGCAAAAAGTATTACATCAAATAGATCTCCAAGAGAATCGAGGAGAACTTTGTATTGAGATCCAAAGAGAGAGAAGAAGCCATCTAGCTAATAACTATGGACCCGAAGGTCTGTGGTAAACTACTCACGCATCATTGGAGAGGCCATGGTGTTGATGTTGAAGCCCTCCGTGGTCGATTCCCCCTCCGGCGGAGTGCTAGAAAAGGCCCCAAGATGGGATCTCACGGGTACAGAAGGTTGCAGCGGTGGAAAAATTGTTTCGTGGCTCTCCTGGATGTTTTCAGGGTATAAGAGTATATATAGGAGAAAGAAGTAGGTCGGTGAAGCTGCGAGGGGCCCCCGAGGGTGGGGGCGCCTACCCCCCTGGGGCGTGCCCTCCTGCCTCGTGGCTTCCTCGCTGCTTCCTTGACTTCCACTCCAAGTCTCCTGGATTGCGTTTGTTCCAAAAACGATCCTCACGAAGGTTTTATTCCGTTTGGATTCCGTTTGATATTCATTTTTTGTGAAACACTGAAATAGGCAAAAATAAATAGCAATTTGCAATGGGCCTTCGGTTAATAGGTTAGTCCCAAAAATAATATAAAAAGGTATATTAAAGCCCATTAAACATCCAAAACAGATAATATAATAGCATGGAACAATCAAAAATTATAGATACGTTGGAGATGTATCAAGCATCCCCAGGCTTAATTCCTGCTCGTCCTCGAGTAGGTAAATGATAAAAACAGAATTTTTGATGTGGAATGCTACCTAACATAATTTTCAATGTAATTCTCTTTATTGTGGCATGAATGTTCAGACCCAAAATATTCAAGATAAAAGTTTAATATTGACATAAAAATAGTAATACTTCAAGCATGATAACCAAGCAATTATGTCTTATCAAAATAACATAGCCAAAGAAAGCTTATCCCTACAAAATCATATAGTTTGGCCATGCTTCATTTTCGTCACACAAAATGCTCCCATCATGCACAACCCCGATGACAAGCCGAGCTATTGGTTCATAGTTTTTAACGCGCTTCAGCCTTTTCAACCATTACGCAATACATGAGCGCAAGCCATGGATATAGCACTATGGGTGGAGTAGAGTATGATGATAGGGGTTATGTAAGAAGACAAAAAAGGAGAAAGTCTCACATTGACGCGGCTAATCAACGGGCTATGGAGATGCCCATCAATTGATGTCAATGCGAGGAGTAGGGATTGCCATGCAACGGATGCACTAGAGCTATAAGTGTATGAAAGCTCATCAAAAGAAACTAAGTGGGTGTGCATCCAACTTGCTTGCTCACGAAGACCGAGGGCATTTTGAGGAAGCCCATCATTCGAATATACAAGCCAAGTTCTATAATGAAAAATTCCCAGTAGTATATGAAAGTGACAAAATAAGAAACTCTCTATCATAAATATCATGGTGCTATTTTGAAGCACAAGTGTGGAAAAAGGATAGTAACATTGTCCCTTCTCTCTTTTTCTCTCATTTTTTCTCTTTTTTTCATTTGGGCTTCTTTGGCCTCTCTTTTTTATTTGGGCTTCTTTGGCCTCTTTTATTTTATTTTATTTTTAGTCCGGAGTCTCATCCCGACTTGTGGGGGAATCATAGTCTCCATCATCCTTTCCTCACATGGGACAATGCTCTAATAATGAAAATCATCACACTTCTATTTACTTACAACTCAAGAATTACAACTCGATACTTAGAACAAAATATGACTCTATGTGAATGCCTCCGGCGGTGTACCGGGATATGCAATGAATCAAGAGTGACATGTATGAAAGAATTATAAAGGTGGCTTTGCCACAAATACGATGTCAACTACATGATCATGCAAAGCAATATGACAATGGTGGAGCATATCATAATAAACGGAATGGTGGAAAGTTGCATGGCAATATATCTCGGAATGGCTATGGAAATGCCATAATAGGTAGGTATGGTGGCTGTTTTGAGGAAGATATAAGGAGGCTTATGTGCGATAGAGCGTATCATATCACGGGGTTTGCATGCACCGGCGAAGTTTGCACCAACTCTCAAGGTGAGAAAGGGCAATGCACGGTACCGTAGAGGCTAGCAAATTGCGGAAAGGTAAGAGTGTGTATAATCCATGGACTCACATTAGTCATAAAGAACTCATATACTTATTGCAAAATTTTATTAGCCCTCGAAGCAAAGTACTACTACGCATGACCCTAGAGGGATAGATTGGTAGGAAAAGATCATCGCTTGTCCCCGACCGCCACTCATAAGGAAAGCAATCAAAGAACACCCCATGCTTTAAATTTGTCATACAACGTTTACCATGCGTGCATGCTACGGGACTTGCCAAACTTAACACAAGTATTTCTAAATTTCACAATTACCCAACTAGCATGACTCCAACATTACCACCTTTATATCTCAAAACCCTTATCAAGCATCAAATTTATCATAGTTTTTTAATGCACTCTATATGAAAGTTTTTATTATACCCATCTTGGATGCCTATCATATTAGGACTAATTTTATAGCCAAAGCAAACTACCATGCTGTTCTAAAAGACTCTCAAAAAAATATAAGTGAAGCATGAGAGATCAATAATTTCTACAAAATAAAACCACCACCGTGCTCTAAAAAGGTATAAGTGAAGCACCAGAGCAAAATTTCTAGCTCAAAAGATATAAGTGAAGCACATAGAGTATTCTAATAAATTCCGATTCATGTGTGTCTCTCCCAAAAGGTGCTTACAGCAAGGATGATTGTGGTAAACTAAAAGGCAAAGACTCAAATAATACAAGACGCTCCAAGCAAAACACATATCATGTGGTGAATAAAAATATAGCTTCGAGTAAAGTTACCGATAGACGAAGACGAAAGAGGGGATGCCTTCCGGGGCATCCCCAAGCTTAGGCTTTTGGTTGTCCTTGAATTTTACCTTGGGGTGCCTTGTTCATCCCAATCTTAGGCTCTTGCCACTCCTTGTTCCAAAATCCATCAAATCTTTACCCAAAAACTTGAAAACTTCACAACACAAAACTCAACAGAAAATCTCATGAGCTCCGTTAGCGAAATAAAACAAACTACCACTTTAAGGTACTGTAATTAACTCATTCTTTATTTATATTGGTGTTAAACCTACTGTATTCCAACTTCTCTATGGTTCATACCCCCAGATACGGGCCATAGATTCATCAAAATAAGCAAACAACACACGAAAAACAGAATCTGTCAAAAACAGAACAGTCTGTAGTAATCTGTATCAAACATATACTTCTGGAACTCCAAAAATTCTGAAATAAATTGTTGGACGTGAGGAATTTACTTATTGATCATCTGAAAAAAGAATCAACCTAAAAGAACTCTCTAGTAAAAAATGGCAGCTAATCTCGTGAGCGCTAAAGTTTCTGTTTTTTACAGCGAGATCACAAAGACTTCACCCAAGTCTTCCCAAAGGTTTTACTTGGCACAAATACTAATTAAAACATAAAACCACATCTAACCAGAGGCTAGATTAAATATTTATTACTAATACGGATCAAGAAGCAAGGAACAAAAATAAAATTGGGTTGCCTCCCAACAAGCGCTATCATTTAACGCCCCTAGCTAGGCATTGATAATTTTAATGATGCTCACATGAAAGACAATAATTGAAGCGCAAAGAGAGCATCATAAAACACGTGACAAACACATCTAAGTCTAACATACTTCCTATGCATAGGCATTTTGTAAGCAAAGAAATTTTCAAGGCAAGCAAAAACTAGCATATGCAAGGAAGAAGAAAGGGACGATAGCATTCTCAACATGAAGAGAGGTAATTTAGTAACATGAAAATTTCTACAACCATATTTTCCTCTCTCATAATAATTACATGTAGGATCATAAGCAAATTCAACAACATAGCTATCACATAAAATATTCTCTTTATGAACCACATGCATGCAAAGTTGACACTCTTCCAAAATAGTGGGACTAACATTAACTAAAGTCATGACCTCTCCAAACCCACTTTTATCAAAAAATTCATAAGATTGAACATTATCCAAATATGTGGGATCTAAAGTTGACACTCTTCCAAACCCACTTTCAATATTATTGCAAACACTATTATCAATCTCATATTCATCATGGGGCTTAAATAAATTTTCAAGATCATAAGAAGAATCACCCCAATCATGATCATTGCAACAAGTAGTAGACATAGCAAAATTAGCATCCCCAAGCTTAGGGTTTTGCATATTATTAGCACAACTGACATTAATAGAATTTATAGTAGAATCATTGCAATCATGCTTTTTCTTCAAGGAGCTATTGTGAATCTCTTCATAAATTTCTCTAGTGCACTCAAATCACTAGAAATTGGTTCATCATAATTGGATCTCTTAAAAAGATTAGCAAGGGGATGAGGATCCATAAACTTTTAGCAAGCGAAGATGCAAGCAAAAAGAAGGCACATGGTAACACAAGATTGAACGGAAGGAGGGCGAAGAAAAGGCAAAGGTGAAGTGGGGGAGAGGAAAACAAGAGGCAAATGGCAAATAGTGTAATGCGAGGGATAAGAGATTGTGATGGGTACTTGGTATGTCTTGACTTGTGCGTAGATCTCCCCAGCAACGGCGCCAAAAATCGCACGTTGGCGGGAGATCAAATCTTGACTTGACTTGGCGTAAACCTCCCCGGCAACGGCGCCAGAAATCCTTCTTGCTACCTCTTGAGCATGCGTTGGTTTTCCATTGAAGAGGAAAGGGTGATGCAGCAATGTAGCGTATGTATTTCCCTCAGTTGTTGAGAACCAAGGTATCAATCCAGTAGGAGACTACACGCAAATCGCTAGTACCTGCACAAACAATTAAGAACCTTGCAACCAACGCGATAAAGGGGTTGTCAATCCCTTCACGGCCACTTGCAAAAGTGAGATCTGATAGAGATAATAAGATAAATATTTTTGGTATTTTTGTTGTATAGATTGAAAAGTAAAGATTGCAAAATAAACGGCGATAGAAATAGCTAGTTGACGGGAGATTAATATGATGGAAAATAGACCCGGGGGCCATAGGTTTCACTAGTGGCTTCGCTCAAGATAGCATATTTTACGGTGGGTGAACAAATTACTGTCAAGCAATTGATAGAAAAGTGCATAGTTATGAGAATATCTAGGCATGATCATGAACATAGGCATCACGTCCGTGACAAGTAGACCGAAACGATTCTGCGACTACTACTATTACTCCACACATCGACCGCTATCCAGCATGCATCTAGAGTATTAAGTTCATAAGAACAGAGTAACGCATTAGGCAAGATGACATGATGTAGAGGGATAAACTCAAGCAATATGATATAAACCCCATCTTTTTATCCTCGATGGCAACAATACAATACGTGTCGGTTCCCTTTCTATCACTGGGATCAAGCACCGCAAGACTGAACCCAAATCTAAGCACTTCTCCCATTGCAAGAAAGATCAATCTAGTAGGCCAAACTAAACCAATAATTCGAAGAGACTTGCAAAGATATCAAATCATGCATATAAGAATTCAGAGAAGAATCAAATATTGTTCATAGATAATCTTGATCATAAACCCACAATTCATCGGATCTCGACAAACACACCGCAAAAAGTATTACATCAAATAGATCTCCAAGAGAATCGAGGAGAACTTTGTATTGAGATCCAAAGAGAGAGAGAAGAAGCCATCTAGATAATAACTATGGACCCGAAGGTCTGTGGTAAACTACTCACGCATCATCGGAGAGGCCATGGTGTTGATGTTGAAGACCTCCGTGATCGATTCCCCCTTCGGCGGAGCGCCGGAAAATGCCCCAAGATGGGATCTCACGGGTACCGAAGGTTGCGGCGGTGGAAAAAGTGTTCCGTGGCTCTCCTGGATGTTTTCAGGGTATAAGAGTATATATAGGCAAAAGAAGTAGGTCGGTGGAGCTGCGAGGGGCCCATGAGGGTGGGGCGCGCCTACCCTCCCGGGGCGCGCCCTCCTGCCTCGTGGCTTCCTCGCTGCTTCCTTGACTTCGACTCCAAGTCTCCTGGATTGCGTTTTTTCCAAAAAGATCCTCGCGAAGGTTTTATTCCGTTTGATATTCCTTTTCTGCGAAACACTGAAATAGGCAAAAAAAACAATTTGCACTGGGCCTTCAGTTAATAGGTTAGTCCCAAAAATAATATAAAAAGGTATATTAAAGCCCATTAAACATCCAAAATAGATAATATAATAGCATGGAACAATAAAAAATTATAGATACGTTGGAGACGTATCAAGCAGCACCATTACCTCTTCCCACAGCATAGCCAAATCCAGCACGCCCTCCTCCTCTGCCATGGAAATGATAGAAGCCCTCAGAGGAGTTAGATCTGCTTTTGTCCCCTCTTGTGATATCTCCTGTTTTGCTAGCATCAAAATCACCTATTCTCCCTCCTCTACTAAATCTTCCTCCTCCAAAACCTCTCCTAAAGATTCCAGCCATTTTTTCTTCTTAGTTGGCGGCGAAGGTGGGGATAAACCCTAAAATGAGGTCACTATCCACCAGCCTCCTCTGCCCCTGCCTTTTTATAGGCTCCCACTTCCCTCATAGGAGTAGGCCTGACTATCCCCTGGGCTTTCTTTGGCCCAGTGGCCCAGTTCAATATCCAGGTCCAAGTGTATGTCGTCACCCCTACTGGGCCCCCAAATATAATTGGCGATCCCTTGCTTTCCCTTTCTTCCTCTCTCTCTCTCTCTCTCTCTCCCTGTGCTCTCCATTTGTCCCCAAATTGGGTTCAATTGGAGTTGTATTTACAACTATTTCCCCAGAATCAATTTCATTATCCTCATACCAGATGGCAATGGGCTGGAAATTACCATGCCTCATATGCTCCTGAACAATTCTAGCCTCCACACTTTTTTGTATTGTTACTGCCATTGTCTAGTAAATCAATACTTTCCTTATCTATAATCCCTTTTTCTTCTAATTTTTTCCCCTGGCTTCATCATTTTGAAGCTTGGAAATCTTCCTTAATCTCTTCTCTTTTTTCCTACCCAGGACTAGTAGCTCCGGTCTCTCAGAATCACCCTCATCCACATCAATCGACGCAGTAGAGGTCAAATATTTCTCAACTGACATACCTGAAGAAGTTGGTGATGTCATCCCCTCCCCCTCTTCATCAGAGCACTCCCCGGCCATCAGCCAAAAGAGGCTGCCGACCGGCGAGACCCCTACTGTAGGTGGGGGAGGACTCAGATGCGCGGTGAGCACCTTGGGAAGCATGGTGAATGGCGAAGCAACGTCATGGTCACCCGCTTCTGTGTCTTCCTTGGCACCACCGCCTCCTCATCGTCTTCCTCTATCACGATCGGCGCCATCTGTGACCCCGGAGCGGGGAGCCCCATCACCACCGCCCTCAGCGGCGCCGACGGCTAGATCTGGCGGTAACGGAGGGATCTGAAGACCCTCCACTTGTGCCTCTACTCCTGGATCGAGAATTCTGCCTCGAGCATCGCCCAAAGCAGAACCCACATCGCCGGTTGTCTGTCGTAGTTGGGGAAGCACCGCAGGGTCTCCTCCTCGTTCAGACGCCCACGGACCATCTCCGCTGCGTTGTTCAGAGCCTTCGCCTTCGGAAACCACCTGTTGATCTCCCTCAACCTCCCCATCATCATCTCGTCGTCGCCAGCGAGCGCCGCCATTTGTTGCTCGCGGGTTGTCATGGAACCCTAGCTCTCGGCGTGTCGCAGTGCGGGGTGTCGATGCGTGTGAGAGGCGAGGAATGCGAGGAGTCGGAGCACAACGCAGGGTAAAAAACTCCCTCCCCTCCCCACGACCGCCATTACTCACCTCGAGACTCGAGACGTGTCCAGCCCGACTCGCTGTCGATGCAACCTGTGCCAAGTGACACGGGAACTGCACAATCTGACTTGCTGCAAATCCCTTGTCGTCAGGCCACCCTCGTGCATCCACCGACCCATCGTCGGTGTTGAGGAAGACCAGCCGACGCCCTCGGCGGCAGAAGGAACCTCGGCCGGAATTCTAGCAGGGATGCCCTGAGATCGGGGACGAAGTCACATCGGAGTCGCGTGTCGCACCGGAACCGTGGAACGCACGTCATCTCACCAAGAAAGCAACCGATGTTTCGCTGCGATAATATGTTTATGATGGAGTTAATTGCGTGTATAGTAAATGAACTTGCATGGTGGGTGCAAATTCATAAATGAACTAGAAAACCGATACTCCCTCTGCCTCTTTCCCTTAATATAAGATGTTTTTGTTGTTCAATAACTGCAAAAACATCTTATATTAAAGGATTGTAGATTCACTCATTTTACTCTGTATGTAGTCTCTTATTGGAATCTCTAAAAAAGACTTATACTTAGAAACGAAGGGAGTAGTACAAATTAGCCCTAAAACTTGTGTTTTAGGTACAATTAAATACATTTTCATCGCTGACCATAAGTGGGCAGAGCCGGATAAGTGGGCAGAGCCGGATACAGAACATGTTCTACTCTAACTTAGACTTCGTGCCACGTATGCTACTACCGCAGTGTCCTCCTACAGGTTACCACTATGATAATTAAGGGTTTCCCCGTGGATGTAGCCTCTCTAAGATTCTTCGTTAATTCCCTATCAATTGCAGCAACAAGGAATCAAGGCTTTTACTGTCACCTTGAATTACCCCAATATCCCCAACACTCACAACGATGGTAATATACTTCACGGCAACAAGGCAACAATATGAGTGAGCTCTCCTCTCAACATTCGCGAAGGCTACTAACTCGAATCATGAACAGTAATATTGGATCACATCAAGTATCATATAGGGTTCAACCATATCCCGAGAACTAGTACAACTACTCAAACAAAGACATGAAGGTTAGGGACAAATTACAAGTCGGCATCAAGCCGGTGAAGGGAGAAGCATGGTGGTGTTGGTGATTGATGACCCACAAGTATAGGGGATCAATCGTAGTCCTTTCGATAAGTAAGAGTGTCGAACCCAATGAGGAGCAGAGGGAAATGACAAGCGGTTTTCAGCAAGGTGTTTTCTGCAAGCACTGAAATTATCGGTAACGAGTAGTTTGATAGCAAGATAATTTGTAACAAGTAACAAGTAGCAATAGTAAATAAGGTGCAGCAAGGTAGCCCAATCCTTTTTGTAGCAAAGGGCAGGCCGGAACGGTCTCTTACAATAAACTAAGTGTTCTTGAGGACACACGGGAATTTCATCTAGTCACTTTCATCATGTTTGTTTGATTCGCATTCGCTACTTTGATAATTTGATATGTGGGTGGACCGGTCCTTGGGTGCTGTCCTTACTTGAACAAACCTCCCACTTATGATTAACCCCTTTCGCAAGCATCCGCAACTACAAAAGAATAATTACGATAAATCTAACCATAGCATTAAACATATGGATCCAAATCAGCCCCTTACGAAATCGCGCATAAACTAGGCTTTAAGCTTCTATCATTCGAGCAACCCATCATCTAATTACTACTCCACAATGCGCTCCCTTAGGACCAAAGATGGTGAAGTGTCATGTAGTCGACGTTCACATAACACCACTAAGGGAATCAATAACATACATATCATCAAAATATTGAACGAATACCAAATTCACATGATCACTTATGACAAGACTTCTCCCATGTCCTCAAGAACAAAAGTAACTACTCACAAAACATATTCATGCTCAAGATCAGAGAGGTATTGAATAGCATAATATATCTGAACATATGATCTTACACCAAATAAACCAACTAGCATCAACTACAAGAATGAATACAAGAGATGAACTAGGGTTTGAGATAAGATGGTGATGTTGAAGATGTTGATGAAGATTAGCCCTCCCATGATGAGAGGGTTGTTGGTTTGATTCATGTTCGCTACTTTGATAATTTGATATGTGGGTGGACCGGTGCTTAGGTGATGTTCTTACTTGAACAAACCTCCTACTTATGAGTAACCCCCTCGCAAGCATCCGCAACTGTGAGAAAAGTATTAAGATAAAATCTAACCATAGCATTAAACTTTTGGATCCAGATCGGTCCCTTACAAAGTAGCACATAAACTAGGGTTTAAGCTTTTGTCACTCTAGCAACCCATCATCTAATAACTATTCCACAATGCATTCCCTTAGGCCCAAATATGGTGAAGTGACATGTAGTAGACGTTCACATGACACCACTAAGGGAATCACAACATACATATCATCAAAATATCGAACACATATCAAGTTCACATGATTACTTGCAATAAGATTTCTCCAGTGACCTCAAGAACAAAAGTAACTACTCACAAATGATAATCATGCTCAAGATTAGAGGGGTATTAAATAGCATAATGGATCTGAACAAATAATCTTCCACCAAATAAACCATATAGTAATCAACACTACTAGTCACCCACAGGTAAGAATCTGAGGTTCTGGTAAAAAAATTGAACACAAGAGATGAACTAGGGCTTGAGAGGAGATGGTGTTGTTGAAGATGTTGATGAAGATTGGCCTCCCAAAGATGAGAGGGTTGTTGGTGATGACGATGGCTTCAATTTCCCCCTCCGGGAGGGAAGCTCCCCCGGCGAAATCGCTCCGTCGGAGGGCAAAAGTGCTCCTGCCCAAGTTCCGCCTCGAGACGACGGCGTTTCGTCCCAAAAGTCCTCTCTTTATTTTATTTTCTAGGTCAAAATGACTTATATACCAGAAGATGGGCACTGGAGGTGGCTGGGCTGAGCACAAGACACCAGGGCCCACCAGGGCGCGCCCTGGTGTCTTGTGCTCACCAGGTGGCCTTCCTCCGGTAGTTATTTGCTCCTGTATTTTTTATATATTTAAAAACAATTCTCTGTAAATTTTCAACTCATCTGGAGATGTGCAGAATAGGTAACTCTGACATAGCTTTTTCAGGTCCAGAATTCCACCTGCTGGCATTCTCCCTCTTTGTGTAAACCTTGCATATTATGAGAGAAAAGGCATTAGAATTACTCCATTAAGCATTATTATGCATAAAAAAATGGATGTATCAGCTAGCGACTTCATTAGCCTAGGGTAAAGCGACTAGGTTTTTTCCCTTAAGTGAATGACACAAGGAACCTACCTTTTAGAATGAATTTGTATATGGGTATGCGGGTACGCGGGTATGAATTTGGCCTTTCCGTACCCATACCCGGTTACCCGATGGGTACAATTTTTTTCCCATTTATAAACTCATGGGTACTTACTTTTCCCAAACACTTGCGCTAATAGAGTTATATCTGTCGGGTTCGCGAGTACCCATTGCCATGTTGAGATTCACATCTCATCCCTTGAACCCCACGGCAGCCCGGTTCATGAGAAAGCATTGAGAATGGCCTGCAGAGCGGCGGCCCCTTTCATTTTGGTCTGGCAGGCTCGGGCGAGCGCCCCTATTTCTCGCTTTCTGTGAGAGCGAGGGAATGCTCACTGAAGGAGAGGGCGAATTGGCTGCCCTAGGCGCGAAAGAGGCCACAACCTCGTTTCCCTTTCTCTTTTTTACGTTTTCTGATTTCATTTTTTTGCTTTATTTTTGTACTTTTGTTTATATTTAAAAGATTTTAAACGTATATATATTACAAAAAACTCTACAAAAAGCATTTGAAACATGTTGAACAAGTATTTGAAAATGTTGAACAAGTATTTGAAAAATGTTGAAGATGTATTTGGAAAAATGTTGATCATGCATATAAAAATGTTAATCAAACATTCAAAATAAAAATGTTGAACAAGCATTTAAAAAATGTTGAACATGTATAAAAAAATGTTAATCAAGCAATGGAAAAAAATGTTGAACAAGTATTTGAAAATTGTTAACCAAGCATATGAAAAATGTTAAATGTGCATATAAAAAATGTTGGCCATTTATTAAAAATGATGAATTTTATTGATCATGTATATAAAAATGTTAATCAAGAATTTGAAAAAAATGTTGAACAATTATTTCAAAATGTTAGTCAAGCATTTCAAAAATGTTAAATGTGTATAGAAAGAATGTTGACCATGTATTAAAGAAATGATGATCAATTTGATCATGTATATAAAAATATTAATGAAGAATTTGAAAAACTGTTGAACAAGTATTTCAAAAATGTTAATCAAGCATTTGGATATGTTAAATGTGTATAGAAAAAATGTTGACTATGTATTTAAAAATGAAGATTTTTTTATAATGTATATAAAAGTGTTAGTCGGGCATTTAAAAAATGTTAAACAAGTATTTCAAAAACATTAATCAAGAAAATTGGAAAATGTTACATGTGTACAGAAAAAATGTTGATCATGTATTAAAAATGTTAAATTCGTATTGTAAGAATATTAAATGTGTATTAGAAAAATATTGTTTACACATACAAAAAATGTAAAATGAAACCAAAAGAAACCAAGAAACAAAAGTAAACAAAATAAACCAACAAAAAAAGAAAAAAAGCAAAGAAACAAATGCAATAAAGATTGAAAAAAATGAGAAGAAAAAAGAAAAGAAACAAAAGATAACAAAAAGAAAGAAAACCAAAGAATGAAAAAAGAAAGAAAAGAAAAAAAAGATGAAAATAGAGAAAAGCGGAGAAAAAGGAAAAGAACTGGGGGAAAACGGAGAAGAAACAATGGAAAAACCAGGCTTGTTACGACTTAAGAACTACCGCCCTACTTGTAACTCTCTCTCGTTTTTCCTTTATTAATTGCACGCGAGTGGCCCGGCCAAATAACTGCAGATGCTCAACGAGAGAAACTTTTCATCTCGCTTAATGTGATAAATAGTCGCCGGGAGCTTGAGGGTGGACTGAGAGTGAGCCATTTGGTGCTATCTCAGGCGCCGCCATGTGTCGCGCTCCGGGCACTTGTTTCTCCTCTCCTTTTTGTTGGGGAACGTAGTAATTTCAAAAAAATTCCTACGCACACGCAAGATCATGGTGATGCATAGCAACGAGAGGGGAGAGTGTTGTCCACGTACCGTCGTAGAACAAAAGCGGAAGCGTTATGACAACGCGGTTGATGTAGTCGTACGTCTTCACGATCGACCGATCCTAGTACCGAACGTACGGCACCTCTGCGATCTGCACATGTTCAACTCGGTGACGTCCCACGAACTCACGATCCATTAGAGTGTCGAGGGAGAGCTTCGCCAGGACAATGGCGTGATGACGGTGATGATGAAGCAACCCGCGTAGGGCTTCGCCTAACCACTACGACGATATGACCGAGGTGGATTATGGTGGAGGGGGCACCGCACACGGCTAAGAGATCAATGATCAACTTGTATGTCTATGGGGTTTCCCCCTGCCCCGTATATAAAGGAGTGGAGGAGGGGGAGGGCCGGCCCTCCTACTGGGAGTAGGATCCCCCCCCTTCCCTAGTTGGACTAGGAGTGGAAGGAAGGGGGAGGAAGGAGGAAGGAAAGGGGGGGGCGGCCCCCTTCCCAATTCGGATTGGGCTTGGAGGGGGCGCCCCCTCCTTTGCTCCCTTCTCCTCTCTCCTACTATGGCCCAATAAGGCCCATATACCTCCCGGGGGGTTCCGGTAACCTCCCGGTACTCCGGTATATTCCCGATCTCACCCGGAACCATTCCAATGTCCAAATATAGTCGTCCAATATATCAATCTTTATGTCTCGACCATTTCGAGACTCCTCGTCATGTCTGTGATCATATCCGGGACTCCGAACTACTTTCGGTACATTAAAACACATACACTCATAATATCGATCGTCACCGAACTTTAAGCGTGCGGACCCTACGGGTTCGAGAACTATGTAGTGAAAGTGCGTTATATCGACTAGAGGGGGGTGAATAGGCGATTTTTATGAATTCTTCATTGAGGAATTTGCGGGTGAGGAAATTCCTTAGGGAAGAACTACTTGCAGCGGAATAAGTACTCAGAGGTAAACACAACAGAACACAAGCATGGTCATCATAATGAAATGAAGACAAGCACAGAGTACAGAAAGCGTAAACACAGGATAACACAGGATGAAGACAAACAGACTGAAGAAATTGAACTGATGAAATAGAGAAAGTCTTCAGTCAAAGTCTTCAAACAGATATGAACAAACCCACAACAACTGTAATGAGGAAATGAAAGAGTTGAGGAAATAGAACCAGTAAGCTTGGTGAAGACAATGATTTGGTAGACCAGTTCCAACTGCTACTCAGTTGTACGTCTGGTTGAAGCGGCTAGGTATTTAAACCTGAGGACACCCAGTCCCGGACACAAAGTCCTTACCGTTTTCTCCTTGAGCTAAGGTCACACAGACCTCGCCCAATCACTCATGGTAAGTCTTCAGGCGACTTCCAAACCTTCACAAACTCGATCACTCGGCGATCCACAATTCCTCTTGGATGCTCTAAACCATGACGCCTAACCGTCTGGAAGAAGCACAGTCTTCAAAGGTAACAAGCGTCGGATCCACGCGGGATCAATCTCTTCAGTGATGCTCAATCACTTTGGTTTTGTAGGTGTTTGGGTTTGGGTTTTCCTCACTTGATGATTTTTGCTCAAAGTCCTCGGAGGATGGGATGCTCTCAAATGACAAGTGTCAGTTTCTCTCGGAGCAGCCAACCAGCTAGTGGTTGTAGGGGGCGGCTATTTATAGCCTAGGGAGCAGCCCGACATGATAAGACATAAATGCCCTTCAATGATATGACCGTTAGGTGGGTAGATATTTTGGGACAGCTGGCGCATAGCACAGCAATGGTCGGATATTTGAGGCTCAAATTCCTCAGGGCTATCATGTTCCTCACTGTGTAGGCAATCCGCACTGGCGAATTCCTAACTCCTCAGTCAGAACAAATTCCTCAGAGACCAGAAGAACTTTGTCTCTGTCACTAAAGAATATGACTGAACTGTATGAGATTTCCAATGGCTTCACTCGAAGGGATTGGTAGGTGTAGGATTTTGAGTTGAGCATCACATGGAAATTTTTCCTTAGTATTTCCTCGACCCCCTTTAACAGTACGGTGTTTCCTATGACTCAAGAAAGAGAAAATGAAACTACGAAAACAAAAGTCTTCACGCTTCATGTTCCTCGATGAATACCAAGTCTTAAGGGTCACACCAATTTCTTCACTTTCAAAGTCTTCATAAAGTCTTCAGAAATCCAAAGTCATCAGTCGAAGAACTTCATTTTTAGGGGTCGACTTTCTCTGTAAATATCAAACTCCTCATAGACTTATAGACCTGTGTACACTCATAAACGCATTAGTCCCTTAACCTATAAGTCTTCAATACACCAAAATCACTAAGGGGCACTAGATGCACTTACAATCTCCCCCTTTTTGGTGATTGATGACAATATAGGTTAAGTTTTCAACGGGGATAAACATATGAAGTGTAAATACTGATATTGAGGAATTTGATTGCAAGATATAGAAGAACTCCCCCTAAAGATGTGCATAGTGAGGAATTTTCTTTTGAAGCAATGCACACTTGAAGAGTAGAATCATGGAGATCTCCCCCTATATCTTGTAATTCATACACGCATTTGACATATAATATGAAGAATTTGAAATGCATGATGAAATATGGTGACTGATGTAATTGAGCATGCATGCATTAACATTAATGAGGAATAAGCATGCATAAGAACACAGCAAAAGTATCAGGCCACCATAGAGTTTAAGTTTACAACTCGATCTAGCAGAGTCATCAGAAGAACGAGAGTTGTAACTTAAGAAAAAAACGCCCATATAGGATAGACCCGCTTGAAGACTAACTCAAATTTCTCCCCCTTTGTCATCGAAAGACCAAAAGGATCGAAACTGAGGACTAACGCCCCTGAAGAATATCAAGTTCATGAAGGAGTGCCAGCGTTGTTGGGGTCGTTTGTTGATGTAGGGCCTGCCGCAGTGTCGTCCAAGTCTTCATGCTCGTCGGTGTCGCGCGATGAAGAATAGGAGCTGGCCACCAAGGAAGGAACCTTGACCTTCTTGTATTTCTTCGGTGGAGGAGGAGACCAGTCAAAATCTTCCTTGAGACCCATTTTCTTCAGATCTTCTTCGCTATAAATGTGAGACAGAACAGCCCAGGTACGGTTGAAGGTTTCATGGAGGTAGTAATGGTTTTTCTTCACTGCATTGTGGGTAGCAGTCATATTGTGAAGAATTGAACCAAACTGACGCTTGACCCATTTGTGATTGCGATCAACCTTCTGGTGAAGACTGAGGAGAAGCTCACGATCAGTCATCACCCTGGGAGCTGTGCCTTGAGGATTTGGCTTGGTTGCGTTGGCGGCAGAGTCATGAGTGGCAGAGTCATCATTGGTGAAATAAGATGCAGCTTTGCGAAATTGACCATCCAATGGACGAATGCCTTCATCAATAACAGCAGTAGCCTTGCCCTTGTCATCAGCTGAGGAATAGGTCCGCTTGAGGACTTCAATCGGGGGCAAGTAGCTGAGGTGATTCTGAAAATCAGCCTTGTAGTTCAGTGAAGACCTTGTTCTGATGAATCTCATAGTCCACGGAGCATAAGGCTTCAACTCAAATGGTGACATTGCGACATTTGCCAGAGTCCTCATGAAGAAATCATGGAAGTTGACGGGAACGCCATGCATGATATTGAAAAGCAGATTCTTCATGATGCAACGACTTCTTCTTCATTCGAGTCGTGGCCCTTGATAGGACTCAATGTCTTCGTCAGAATGCGATAGACAGTCCGAGGCACATATAACAATTCCTTCACGAGGAATTTTGTTCTTGGGGCCTGACCTGGCTTCAATGGCTTCATCAGCACTTGCATGTAGTGATCTGTAAGCTCAGGCTCTTGGTACATGCAACGAGTAGCTTCAAGGGGAGGACTGAGAGGCAAAGCACGAAGCAATTCAGTAGCTGGTGCCTTGTAGTGAGTATTTTCAGTCATCCAGTCCAGCACCCATGAATTCACATCTTCAGAGTTTCCGGTGATGTGCAGCATTGCATAGAATTGAAGAATGAGTTCTTGATTCCAATCACAGATGTCAGTGCAGAAATTTAATAGTCCAACGTCGTGAAGAACACACTGAGGACTGGCACGAAGCATGGCAGAGATTCCATATCCACATGAGGAATGTGCTCATGATCGAAGACTTTGTCTTTGTTGAACAGCACTGAGGAATAAAAATTTGCCTGGCTGGCTATCTAGAAACGCCTCTTCCTAATGCGAGCAGAGTCATAGGGGTTGTAATCAGTGAAGAATACGTGCTCGCCGAAGAAATCATCAGTCTTGAATTTTTGCTTCCTTGAGAATGGATCCTTTGGCTTGGGTTGAGGAGTGCCAGTCAGTTGCATCACAACCTCGGGAATCGCAATCTCAGGTTCTTCAGGCTGAGGGATTTCTGGTTCCTCTTCAGTGGCAGTCTGTGTCTTCAATTAATCGCAGCAGCAGTTTCTTCAGCACTAGTGGCTGGAATTTCTTCATGAACAGATGCAGTGGGTTGATTTTCTTCAGAGCCCATTTGAACAGTTTGTGCAGGGGACTGAGGGATTTGTTGCAATGGCGTGAACAGAGGAGAGTTGGGATGCTGACTTTTCCAAAAATCATCATTCATCAATGAAGTAGTACTCCCAATGTCCACGTCAGAATTTTGTTCATCCAATTCCTCAACGCCGGCCTCTTCAGCAGTGAACTAAGGCATGGGCGAGGAGACAATTGGAGTTGAAGGGATTGCGGCCGCTTCAATTTCTTCATCCATCTGCTCTGAGGAAGCAGCAGAGGGAATATCTTCATCAGATCCGCTGGGGATCACATATTCTTCATCGAAAGGTACAATTTCCTTTGATGGCATGCTGGAAACAGGAACAGCATCAATTGGATTTGCAAATGAGCTTGTCAATTTCTTCATCTTCTTCGGTGCTGAAGAGTTTGATGAAGCTGATGCTTACCTTTTCCTCACCGCTGCACACTCTGCAGCCTTGGTCTTCTTCACATCTGATGCAGATGGAAGGATCGGAGTTGGAGTAGGCGCAGGAGGAGCAGAGGAATTTGGTTGAGTTTCTTCAGGCACAATTGATGCAGTTGCCCTAACTTCTTCATTTTCTTCAGGCGCACCACTAGTGGATGCCCTGGCAAATTCTTCAGCGGCTGGAATGCAATCATCAGCCCTGGAACTCACATTTTCTTCAGCAGCCTGATTTTCATCAGCCGTGCTGGCGTGCTCTTCTGTTGCTTGAGCAGATGCTTCAGCTTGAGGAATTTCTGGTTGCGATGGAGCTGCAACCTTTGAAGTGAATTTTTTCAGTCAGTTTTACAAACCTGACCTTGGCTCCTTGCCAATCAGCATAGTAAGCATTGAAGTCATCACTGAGGCCTTTGATTTCAGCCTGGATCTTCACTAGTTCTTCAGTTGTCATAGAGACAACGTTTTTCTTCAGGAAGCGCTCCTTCATGTACTGAGCTTTCTTCAGTTGCCTTGCCTTCTCAAATTTCCATTTCTTTTCTTCAATGAAGGCAGTCAAGACATGACTTTGACCAGGTGTGAGGTTCATCTCCGGCAAAGGAGTGTTGGGATCCTTGTGCCAAAGATCGATGAAGTCTAGGATCAGCTTCGGATCCAAAAGCAGTGGCACATTGCTTCCTTTGGCACTAGCGGCCTTGACTTGTCTGTCTCTGATGATTTCAGCAAGTTCTTCATCATCAGCCTCATCATCATCAGAGGGCACTTGGAAAGCAACCTGCTTCTTGTGAGGACTTGGTCGAGGACCTCGTCCAGCAGTGGTCTTCTTCTTCAGCAGAGAGGGGCCAGCTGAGGAACTTGGAGCAGCTGAGGAACTTGCAGAGGCTCCTGAGGCAATAGATATGCCTGTAGTCCTTTGGCACGTGGCGAGATGCACAGGTGCTGAGAATTTGGTCGGAGCAGCCAAAGACTTTGGCGGAGGATCTGAGGACTTTGGAGGAGCGGGAGCAGTTTGAGGATTTGGCCGTGAGGGCTTTGAGGAATCTGGTCGTGAGGGCATTGAAGGTGAAGCACTTGGCTTATGCGCAGGCTTCTTTGCCATGGCCTTCTTAGGCTTGACAGCAGAGGCCTCAGCAGAGGCAGCAGCAGCAGAGTCTTCGTTGAATTTCCTCACTGCTTCTCTGGCTTGTCTAGCCAACTTGGCCTGGCGCTTGGCCCATTCATCAGGATAATCCTCACCGCGCTTGAGGCTAGTGGGATCTGCTTCTTGGCCAGGTGCCAATGGAGGTCTTGGGCATGGAGGATTGAGTGTGAATTTCTTCATGTATTTTGGAGTAACATATATGTACTCCCTCCACTCCCTTGCCCATCTCCTCTCAGTCTTTTGAATGTGCACCTTGCGCTGATTTTTATCTTCCTCAGGGGGTGTGCAGTACCCAGCATAGATGTCCTCAGGGATTTCAAAAGCAGTGTTGACCTCAGGCCTCTTTCCTCCTTTCTGTGGCTTCTTACCGTCAGCCATTTTCTTCAGATGAGTAATTTGAACAATGGAATTCTCTGAAGAAGTATGCAACTTTTCTTCGAGGAACGCTGCAAATGAGTTAAGATGATGAGAACCTAGTGATTCAGCAGCGGACATGAGTACCTGTGAACAGAGTATAATTGCGAGGAATTTGGAGAGGTCATATGCGTTCTCAGAGGTTTTTCAAAAAGAACAAGTTTGAAGAATTTGACCAGATGAGTCTTGAAGAATTTCACTAAGCATTCTTTGTCTTAGGTTCCAGAGTTGTACAGATCAGAAATCCACACAATTGAGGAATCTTGAAGAAAAATATAGCTTAGAGAAATGAATCAAGAACAGATGACATGAGAGGTGTTTAGTGTGTGAAGAATTTGAATAATGAACACCTTTGAAGATTTTGTAGAAATCATTTGAATCAAAGAGGGCAGTAAAAGTAACTTTTAATTACCCTGGACAAAGAACACGACGAACTAGGATGTGGAGTTGTGAAGTTCGTCAGTGCAGATCTTCCACGCCCTAACTCGGCAGAGGAAGACTGCTACGGCGGCGGCGGAGTGAAGAAATCCGCGGCCGGCGCGAGTACGACGGCGACGAGGTCGAGGCAGTGAAGCTCTTCCTCACCGGTGACGATGAAGTAGCGGCGGCGCTAGGGTTTGAGAAGCTCGAGCGGGAGTGAGGTCAAGCGGAGTAAAGAGAAGTGAAGAAGGGGAGGGGGTATTTATAGCCACGGTGAAAAACTGTTCGCCCGAAGAATTTGGACGAACGTGCCCCTGACCCTTCTCATTCGCTTGACATGTGTCACCCATGTACTGAGAAGTGGAGATCGTGTGAGATCGTTGGTGAATAGATAAGTGTTTTTGAGGGATGCGTAACGGTTTGAGCGGCAAAACCGAAAATTTTGGATAAGATAAGTTTTAACGTTCCGTTCGCAAATTCTTCAACTGACAAGGACACAGTGAAGATTTTGAACGAGTTTCAAATAGAACGCACATGAAGAATTTGTGAATAGATTGGTTTGAGTTTAGCATAGAGGGGGAAGGGTCCGATCATATTCACTTAGCAGAAAAAGCAACTTGAAGAAATAGCAATAAGTGAATGTTGTAGAGGACATAAACTTTTATATATATATATATATATATATATATATATATATATATAGCCAATGAAGAAAATCGACGGAAAAGGTGAAGACAATGCAAAGTTGAAGAACACGAACAACTGAGGAATTTCAAAACAAAAAAACTCAAATTGAAGATTTTCAACTTTGGTGGTGGCGTGACCCACCGTATAAGAATGATGATTTCAGACACCGCGTACAATTGTCGTAGGGTTCTGAGAACCAAATTCTTTGTTAATTTATTCACACTTAGAGTGTTATTCTTCATTGATTGAAGAAAAACGTTTCTTCATGTGTTGCACATCTAAGTCATCAATTTTGCATAAGTGTTAGGATGAGTGTCCTTTTCAAAGAACATTCGAAGATTCTAAGATATTTAGCTCACACCGCAACTTGCTAAATCTCTTCTCATCCAAGGGCTTTGTGAAGATATCGGCTAGCTGTTCTTCAGTCTTCACATGCTCAATAGAAATGTCGCCCTTCAACACATGATCACGAAGAAAATGATGACGAATTTGAATGTGCTTTGTCTTCGAGTGCTGAACTGGGTTGTGAGCAATCTTGATGGCACTCTCATTGTCACAGAAGAGAGGCACATTCTTCACGTTGACGCCGTAGTCCTTGAGAGTTTGCTTCATCCACAGCAATTGAGCACAGCAAGAACCAGCAGCAATGTACTCAGCTTCAGCAGTAGACAGTGATACGCAGTTCTGTTTCTTCGAGGACCAACAGACCAAAGATCGTCCGAGGAAATGACATGTACCAGATGTTGACTTGCGGTCCACACGATCACCAGCATAGTCAGAGTCTGAATATCCAATGAGATCAAAAGCCGAGCCCTTGGGGTACCATAATCCAAGTGTTGGTGTGTGAGCTAGATATCGAAGAATATGCTTCACAGCCTTATGGTGTGATTCCTTCGGTGTAGCTTGAAATCGGGCACACATGCAAACACTAAGCATTATATCTGGCCTAGATGCACATAAGTACAATAAAGAACCAATCATGGAGCGGTATACCTTATGATCGAAGTCAATACCATTTTCATCAGTGCACAGATGGCCATTAGTGGGCATAGGAATTTTGACGCCTTTGCAATCTTGCATGCCGAATTTCCTCAGTACATCCTTGAGGTATTTCTCCTGAGATATGAATATGCCATTGCGCTGTTGACAAATTTGAAGACCTAAGAAGAATTTCAATTCTCCCATCATAGACATTTGATATTCTTCACTCATCATATAGGCAAATTCATCACTATAACGTTGGTCAGTACAGCCAAAGATAATATCATCAACATATATTTGGCACACAAACAATTCACCATCATAAGATTTAGTGAAAAGTGTAGGGTCGAGTGAACCGGGTTTGAAGCCTTTCTTCATGAGGAATTCCTTCAAAGTATCATACCACGCCCTAGGGGCCTGCTTGAGGCCATAGAGGGCCTTATTGAGTCTGAAGACTTTGTCAGGATGCTTTGGATCTTCAAAACCTGGGGGTTGAGCAACATATACTTCTTCCTCAAGCTTACCATTGAGGAATGCACTTTTCACATCCATTTGATATAAAGTGATATCATGATGGTTAGCATAAGCAAGTAATATGCGAATAGCCTCAAGTGTAGCAACAGGTGCAAAAGTTTCATCAAAATCAATTCCTTCAACCTGTGTGTAGCCTTGAGCTACTAGCCGTGCCTTATTCCTCACCACAAGGCCATTTTCATCTTGCTTTTTGCGGTAGATCCACTTTGTGCCAATGATATTGTGCTTGCGAGGATCTGGACGTTTGACCAGTTCCCAGACGTTGTTGAGCTCGAACTGATGTAATTCTTCTTGCATGGCCTGAATCCACTCAGGCTCCATAAATGCTTCATCTACCTTAGTGGGCTCTGTAATAGAGACGAAAGCAAAGTGCCCACAAAAGTTAGATAAATGTGAGGCTCTTGAGCGTGTGAGAGGACCTGGTGCTTCAATGTCATCGATGATTCTCTCAATTTGCACTTCTTTGCAACGCGAGGATGAGCTGGTTGTCGTCGAGGAATTTGATCAGCATTTTCTTCAGCACCATTTTCTTCAGCATTTTCTTCAGGTGCATTAGCTCGACGTTCTTCATGTTCTGGAATGAATTCTTCAGCAGATTCCTCGGTAGGAATAACATCCTCAGTAGCCTTGAACTTGATAGATTCCTCAGGTGCTGGTTCATCTATCACAGAAGGTAGGTGCTCTCTTTGCGAGCCATTAGTTTCATCGAACCGCACATCTACAGTTTCAACAACCTTGTGAAGAACGTTGTTGAAGACTCTGTAGGTGTGCGAGTCCTTTCCGTAACCAAGCATAAAACCTTCATGTGCTTTCGGTGCAAATTTGAGTTGTGATGAGGATCTCTAATCCAACATTTAGCACCGAAGACTTTGAAATAACTCACATTGGGTTTCTTGTCAGTGAGGAGTTCATAGGAAGTCTTCTTGAAGAATTTGTGAAGATATACTCTGTTGATGATGTGGCACGCAGTATCAATTGCATCAATCCAGAAACGACGAGGCGTTTTGTATTCATCAAGCATAGTGCGAGCCATCTCAGCAAGAGTCCTGTTCTTGCGCTCCACGACGCCATTCTGCTGAGGAGTATAAGGAGCAGATAACTCATGAGTAATACCAAGTTCATCAAGATAGTCATCAAGACCAGAATTCTTGAACTCAGTTCCATTGTCACTTCTGATGTGCTTGATCTTCACACCAAAGTTGGTTGAAGCCCTCGAGGAAAATCGTTTGAAGACTTCCTGCACTTCATGTTTGTAAGTAACAATGTGTACCCATGTGTAACGAGAGTAATCATCAACAATAACAAAGCCATATTGAGATGCATCATTTGAAACTGCAGAATAATGGTTAGGACCGAAGAGATCCATGTGAAGCAATTCAAATGGTCGAGTAGTGGTCATGATAGTCTTCGCTGGATGCTTAGCCTTTGTCATCTTTCCAGCTTCACAGGCTCCGCATAAGTGATCCTTGAGGAATTTGACATTCTCAATGCCAATGACGTGCTTCTTCTTCGCAAGCATGTGCAAATTCCTCATGCTTGCATGACCAAGTCGTCGATGCCATAGCCAACCTTCTGAAGCTTTTGCAAGTAGGCACACGGCTGGTTGAGGTCCTGTAGAGAAATCAACAATATACAAGTCTCCTCTCCTAAAGCCTTCGAAGACTTTGGAATTGTCAGCTTCCATGATCATAACACAACAATACTTGCCAAAGACAACAACCATATCAAGATCGCAAAGCATTGAGACAGACATGAGGTTGTATCCTAAGGACTCGACAAGCATGACGTTGTCCATGTGTCGATCCTTTGAGATCGCAACCTTACCTAGGCCCAATACCTGACTTTTGCCTTTATCAGCGAAGATGATATGCTTCAGATGCGATGGAGATAAGGGAGCATCCATCAAAAGATTCTTGTCACCAGTCATGTGATTTGTACATCCACTATCGAGGACCCACTCAGTGTCTTTGGGTTGATCATCCTGCAGATGAATTAGTGCAACTTACGAACTTCATATACTTCATCAGTGAAGAATATGACATCAATTCATCAGATCAATTTCATCAAGCAATGCAACAGATAAAGCAGTATGAGGACGTGAGAAATGAAAGTTCATTTCTTCATGATTAGCCTGCGTCCTTTCAGGCACCTTTCAGGTCTCCAGCAAATTCTTCAGACGTTTGAGCACGTCTGGAGACCTGACCCTGCAGAAGAGATTAGTTCTTTTTCTTCACCACCCACATCTGAAGGGGTGGCAAAGAGTTCATCACTCTGCGAGCTCCATACGAGAAAGGTGGCATAGAAGCCAGTCCATTTCGTTTCACATAAGAGGAGTTAGGATAAGCATATGAATAAGCAGAGAAATTCTTCGAGGACTTATGAACATAATGGTTAGAAGAATAATGCTCATATTCATAGCCCTTAGCTCTTCCCTGCGAAACAGAGTTGTTAGCACGATGATATTCATATGAGGACTTTGATCCTTTTGAGGAATTTGATCCACGTGAGGAATTTGGTCCGTATGAGGACTTGGATCCATATGAAGAATTTGGTCCATATGAAGAATTTGATCTGGGGTTCCTATTCTTCACAGGTGGTGTCATGAGGACATTCACCTGAAGACTTTCAAGGCACTTTTTGGGAACCCAGATTTTCTTCATAGGGGAACCGTTCCTGCAGTTAGTGCCAACATATCTAGCAAATACTTCACCATTCTGATTTTTGAACAGTTTATAGTTGGAGTCAAATGACTCATCAGAAGAATGAGGAGATTCACATGTAAAGCCAGATAAATTAGATGGATCAACTGGAGGTCCCTTTGCAGCAACCCATGAGGTTTTGGGGTACTGCTCAGGCTTCCAATATGTACCATCAGCATTGAGTTTCCTCTCAAAGGCAATACCCTCTTTCCTAGGGTTCCTGTTGAGGATCTGCTTTTTAAGCACATCACAAAGAGTCTGATGCCCTTTGAGGCTTTTGTACATGCCTGTCATGTACAATTCCTTCAGCCCTGCATCATCAGTGATACTAGCAATGTCCTCAGATGAGGAATTAGTGATAGCAGAGACAGTTGAAGAATTTGTAGCATTAGAAGCATTTGAACATTCAGGTGAAGAATTAGCAGATTCACGTTCAATGCATTTCAAACATGGAGGAACAAATTCTTCCTGAGAAGCGCTGATTTGTTGAGCAAGTAATGAATCGCGCTCCTTCTGAAGATCTTCATAACTCACTCTTAGCTTTTCAAGATCTTGCTTTCTTTGAAGAAATTCATAAGAAAGCTTCTCATGATCAGATAAGAGAGTGTTATGATGACCTTGAAGGTTGTCAAACCTAGTCTGAAGTCTCTGAAGATTTTCAGTCAAGGTTTTAGTGCGATCCATTTCTTCACCCAACATATCATCACTTTTGTCTAGCATGTTTTGAACCTTTTCAAAATCCCTTTGTTGTTTCACAGCAATCTTAGCAAGTTTAGAGTAGCTGGGCTTGAGGTTTTCATCAGATTCATTCTCACTTGATTCAAATGAGGTATATTTGAGTACCTTGGCACCCTTTGCCATGAAGCAATAGGTGGGAGCGTAGTCATCATTGCCTTCATCAGCCTTGTTGGTGAAGCCATTTTCTTCAGAGTTGAAGATAGACTTGCTGACGAATGCAGTAGCGAGAGCTAAACTCGCCACACCAGACTCGGACTCCTCAGATGCCTCCTCTTTCTCATGTTCCTCAGATTCAGCCTCAGAGTCCATTTCCTTGCTAATGAATGCCCGAGCCTTCTTGGAGCTGCTCTTCTTGTGAGACGAAGACTTTGAGGATTTTGATGATGAAGATTTTGAGGATTTCTTCTTTTTCTTCGCATCATCAGAACTGTAATCCTTGTA
The DNA here is from genome assembly GCF_018294505.1 of Triticum aestivum. NCBI lineage: Eukaryota > Viridiplantae > Streptophyta > Magnoliopsida > Poales > Poaceae > Triticum > Triticum aestivum. Next base: position 629,157,346 of record NC_057814.1, on the reverse strand, counting down.
TTTCTTCTTCTTTGATTCCTTTTCCCACTGAGGACAATCTTGAATGTAGTGTCCAGGTTTCTTGCATTTGTGACAAAGCCTCTTCTTGTAGTCACTGGATGAGGAATCATTGCTCCTTGAGGATTTTCCAAAGCGACCACGTCTTGAGAACCTCTGAAATTTCTTCACGAGCAGTGCTAGCTCCTGGCTCAGTTCTTCAGGATCACCAAGGCTACTACCAGAATCTTCACCTTCAGATTCAGAGACAGCCTTGGCCTTCAGGGCACGTGATCTGCCATAGCTCGAACCATAGAGATCTCTCTTCTCAGCAAGCTGAAACTCATGAGTATTTAGCCTCTCGAGGATATCAGCGGGATCAAGTGACTTGTAATCAGCACGTTCTTGTATCATCAATGCCAGAGTATCAAATGAGGAATCAAGCGATCTCAGCAATTTCTTCACCACCTCATGATCGGTGATGTTAGTGGCACCAAGCGCTTGAAGCTCATTTGAGATGTCAGTGAGGCGATCGAAGGTTTGTTGAACAGTTTCATTATCAAGTCTTTTGAAGCGGTTGAAGCGATTGCGAAGAACATCAACTCGAGAGCACGCTGTGTTGAGACTCCTTCATTGACTTTGGACAGCCTATCCCAGATAAGCTTAGCAGTTTCCAAAGCACTCACTCTTCCATACAGTCCTTTGCTCAGATGGCCAGATATGATATTCTTCGCTTGAGAATCGAGTTGCTTGAATCTCTTCACATCAGCAGCATTCAGAGAAGGTGTGACTGAGGGAACACCATTTTCCACAACATACCAGAGATCGTTATCAATTGCCTCAAGATGCATTCGCATCTTATTCTTCCAGTAGGGGTAGTCCGTCCCATCGAAGGTAGGACACCCAGCAGAGACCTTGATCATACCTGCGGTCGACATAACTAAAACTCCAGGCGGTTAAACCAAAATCACACAGAACAAGGGAGTACCTTGCTCTGATACCAATTGAAAGTGCGTTATATCGACTAGAGGGGGTGAATAGGCGATTTTTATGAATTCTTCACTGAGGAATTTGCGGGTGAGGAAATTCCTTAGCGAAGAACTACTTGCAGCGGAATAAGTACTCAGAAGTAAACATAACAGAACACAAGCATGGTCATCATGATGAAATGAAGACAAGCACAGAGTACAGAAAGCGTAAACACAGGATAACACAGGATGAAGACAAACAGACTGAAGAAATTGAACTGAGGAAATTGAGAAAGTCTTCAGTCAAAGTCTTCAAACAGATATGAACAAGCACACAACAACTGTAATGAGGAAATGAAAGAGTTGAGGAAATAGAACCAGTAAGCTTGGTGAAGACAATGATTTGGTAGACCAGTTCCAACTGCTGTCTCAGTTGTACATCTGGTTGGAGCGGCTAGGTATTTAAACCTGAGGACACACAGTCCCGGACACACAGTCCTCACCATATTCTCCTTGAGCTAAGGTCACACAGACCTCGCCCAATCACTCGCGGTAAGTCTTCAGGTGACTTCCAAACCTTCACAAACTCGGTCACTCGGCGATCCACAATTCCTCTTGAATGCTCTAGACCATGACGCCTAACCGTCTGGAAGAAGCACAGTCTTCAAAGGTAACAAGCGTCGGATCCACGCAGGATCAATCTCTTCAGTGATGCTCAATCACTTTGGGTTTGTAGGTGTTTGGGTTTGGGTTTTCCTCACTTGATGATTTTCGCTCAAAGTCCTCGGAGGATGGGATGCTCTCAAATGACAAGTGTCAGTTTCTCTCGGAGCAGCCAACCAGCTAGTGGTTGTAGGGGGCGGCTATTTATAGCCTAGGGAGCAGCCCGACATGATAAGACATAAATGCCCTTCAATGATATGACCGTTAGGTGGGTAGATATTTTGGGACAGCTGGCGCATAGCACAGCAACGGTCGGAAATTTGAGTATCAAATTCCTCAGGGCTATCATGTTCCTCACTGTGTAGGCAATCCGCACTGGCGAATTCCTAACTCCTCAGTCAGAACAAATTCCTCAGAGACCAGAAGAACTTCGTCTCTGTCACTGAAGAATATGACTGAACTGTATGAGATTTCCAATGGCTTCACTCGAAGGGATTGGTAGGTGTAGGATTTTGAGTTGAGCATCACATGGAAATTTTTCCTTAGTATTTCCTCGACCCCCTTTAACAGTACGGTGTTTCCTATGACTCAAGAAAGAGAAAATGAAACTACAAAAACAAAAGTCTTCACGCTTCGTGTTCCTCGATGAATACCAAGTCTTCAAGGTCACACCAATTTCTTCATTTTCAAAGTCTTCAGAAAGTCTTCAGTCGAAGAACTTCATTTTTAGGGGTCGACTTTCTCTGTAAATATCAAACTCCTCATAGACTTATAGACCTGTGTACACTCATAAACACATTAGTCCCTTAACCTATAAGTCTTCAAAACACCAAAATCACTAAGGGGCACTAGATGCACTTACATGTAGACATGACCGAGACTCATCTCCGGTTAATAACCAATAGCGGAACCTGGATGCTCATATTGGTTCCTACATATTCTACGAATATCTTTATCGGTCAAACCGCATAACAACATACGTCGTTCCCTTTGTCAACGGTATGTTACTTGCCCGAGATTCGATCGTCGGTATCTCAATACCTAGTTTAATCTCATTACCGGCAAGTCTCTTTACTCGTTCCGTAATGCATCATCCCGCAACTAACTCATTAGTTACATTGCTTGCAAGGCTTATAGTGATGTGCATTACCGAGAGGGCCCAGAGATACCTCTCCGACAATCAGAGTGACAAATCCTAATCTTGATCTATGCCAACTCAACAAGTACCATCAGAGACACCTGTAGAGCACCTTTATAATCACCCAGTTACGTTGTGATGTTTGGTAGCACACAAAGTGTTCCTCCGGTATTCGGGAGTTGCATAATCTCATAGTCATAGGAACATGTATAAGTCATGAAGAAAGCAATGGCAATATACTGAACGATCAAGTGCTAAGCTAACGGAATGGGTATGGCTAGGAAACATAACCATCTTTGATTCAACGAGCTAGTCAAGTAGAGGCAAACTAGTGACACTCTGTTTGTCTATGTATTCACACATGTACTAAGTTTCCGGTTAATACAATTCTAGCATGAATAATTAACATTTATCATGATATAAGGAAATATAAATAACAACTTTATTATTGCCTCTAGGGCATATTTCCTTCAGTCTCCCACTTGCACTAGAGTCAATAATCTAGATTACACAGTAATGATTCTAACACCCATGGAGTCTTGGTGCTGATCATGTTTTGCTTGTGAGAGAGGCTTAGTCAACGGGTCTGCAACATTCAGATCCGTATGTATCTTGCAAATCTCTATTTCTCCCTCCTTGACTTGATCGCGGATGGAATTGAAGCGTCTTTTGATGTGCTTGGTTCTCTTGTGAAATCTGGATTCCTTTGCCAAGGCAATTGCACCAGTATTGTCACAAAAGATTTTCATTGGACTCGATGCACTAGGTTTGACACCTAGATCGGATATGAACTCCTTCATCCAGACTCCTTCATTTGCTGCTTCCGAAGCAGCAATGTACTCCGCTTCACACGTAGATCCCGCCACGACGCTTTGCTTAGAACTGCACCAACTGACAGCTCCACCGTTCAATATAAATACGTATCCGGTTTGTGACTTAGAGTCATCCGAATCAGTGTCAAAACTTGCATCGACGTAACCATTTACGACGAGCTCTTTGTCACCTCCATAAACGAGAAACATATCCTTAGTCCTTTTCAGGTATTTCAGGATGTTCTTGACCGATGTCCAGTGATCCACTCCTGGATTACTTTGGTACCTCCCTGCTAAACTAATAGCAAGGCACACATCAGGTCTGGTACACAACATTGCATACATGATAGAGCCTATGGCTGAAGCATAGGGAACACCTTTCATTTTCTCTCTATCTTCTATAGTGGTCGGGCTTTAAGTCTGACTCAATTTCACACCTTGTAACACAGGAAAGAACCCTTTCTTTGCTTCATCCATTTTGAACTTCTTCAAAACTTTATCAAGGTATCTGCTTTGTGAAAGTCCAATTAAGCGTCTTGATCTATCTCTATAGATCTTGATGCCCAATATATAAGCAGCTTCACCGAGGTCTTTCATTGAAAACTCTTATTCAAGTATCCTTTTATGCTATCCAGAAATTCTATATCATTTCCAATCAACAATATGTCATCCACATATAATATTAGAAGTGCTACAGAGCTCCCACTCACTTTCTTGTAAATACAGGCTTCTCCAAAAGTCTGTATAAAACCATATGCTTTGATCACACTATCAAAACGTTTATTCCAACTCCGAGATGCTTGCACCAGTCCATAAATGGATCGCTGGAGCTTGCACGCTTTGTTAGCATCCTTTGGATCGATAAAACCTTCAGGTTGCATCATATACAACTCTTCTTCCAGAAATCCATTCAGGAATGCAGTCTTTACATCCATTTGCCAAATTTCATAATCATAAAATGCGGCAATTGCTAACATGATTCGGACGGACTTAAGCATCGCTACGGGTGAGAAGGTCTCATCGTAGTCAACTCCTTGAACTTGTCGAAAACCTTTCGCAACAAGTCGAGCTTTGTAGACAGTAACATTACCGTCAGCGTCAGTCTTCTTCTTGAAGATCCATTTATTCTCGATGGCTTGCCGATCATCGGGCAAGTCAACCAAAGTCCACACTTTGTTCTCATACATGGATCCCATCTCAGATTTCATGGCCTCAAGCCATTTTGTGGAATCTGGGCTCATCATCGCTTCCTCATAGTTCGTAGGTTCGTCATGGTCAAGTAACATGACCTCCAGAACAGGATTACCGTACCACTCTGGTGCGGATCTTACTCTGGTTGACCTACGAGGTTCAGTAGTAACTTGATCTGAAGTTACATGATCATCATCATTAGCTTCCTCACTAATTGGTGTAGGAGTCACAAGAACAGATTTCTGTGATGAACTACTTTCCAATAAGGGAGCAGGTACAGTTACCTCATCAAGTTCTACTTCCTCCCACTCACTTCTTTCGAGAGAAACTCCTTCTCTAGAAAAGATCCATTCTTAGCAACGAATGTCTTGCCTTCGGATCTGTGATAGAAGGTGTACCCAACTGTCTCCTTTGGGTATCCTATGAAGACACATTTCTCCGATTTGGGTTCGAGTTTATCAGGTTGAAGCTTTTTCACATAAGCATCGCAGCCCCAAACTTTAAGAAACGACAACTTTGGTTTCTTGCCAAACCACAGTTCATAAGGTGTCGTCTCAACGGATTTAGATGGTGCCCTATTTAACGTGAATGCAGCCGTTTCTAAAGCATAACCCCAAAACGATAGAGGTAAATCAGTAAGAGACATCACAGATCGCACCATATCTAGTAAAGTACGATTACGACGTTCGGGCACACCATTACGCTGTGGTGTTACGGGTGGCGTGAGTTGCGAAACTATTCCGCATTGTTTCAAATGAAGACCAAACTCGTAACTCAAATATTCTCCTCCACGATCAGATCGTAGAAACTTTATTTTCTTGTTATGATGATTTTCCACTTCACTCTGAAATTCTTTGAACTTTTCAAATGTTTCAGAATTATGTTTCATTAAGTACATATACCCATATCTGCTCAAATCATCTGTGAGGGTGAGAAAATAACGATACCCGCCGCGAGCCTCAATATTCATCGGACCACATGCATCAGTATGTATGATTTCCAACAAATCTGTTGCTTGCACCATTGTTCCGGAGAACGGCGTTTTAGTCATCTTGCCCATGAGGCATGGTTCGCAAGTACCAAGTGATTCATAATCAAGTGATTCCAAAAGTCCATCAGAATGGAGTTTCTTCATGCACTTTACACCAATATGACCTAAACGGCAGTGCACAAATAAGTTGCGCTATCATTATCAACTCTACATCTTTTGGCTTCAATATTATGAATATGTGTATCACTACTATCGAGATTCAATATAAATAGACCACTCTTCAAGGGTGCGTGACCATAAAAGATATTACTCATATAAATAGAACAACCATTATTCTCTGATTTAAATGAATAACCGTCTCGCATCAAACAAGATCCAGATATAATGTTCATGCTCAACGCTGGCAAAAAATAACAATTATTCAGGTCTAAAACAAATCCCGAAGGTAGATGTGGAGGTAGTGTGCCGACCGCGATCACATCGACTTTGGAACCATTTCCCACGCGCATCGTCACCTCGTCCTTAGCCAATCTTCGCTTAATCCGTAGTCCCTGTTTCAAGTTGCAAATATTAGCAACAGAACCAATATCAAATACCCAGGTGCTACTGCGAGCATTAGTAAGGTACACATCAATAACATGTATATCACATATACCTTTGTTCACCTTGCCATCCTCTTATCCGCCAAATACTTGGGGCAGTTCCGCTTCCAGTGACCAGTCCCTTTACAGTAGAAGCACTCAGTCTCAGGCTTAGGTCCAGACTTGGGTTTCTTCACTTGAGCAGCAACTGCTTGTCGTTCTTCTTGAAGTTCCCCTTCTTCCCTTTACCCTTTTTCTTGAAACTGGTGGTCTTGTTGACCATCAACACTTGATGCTCCTTCTTGATTTCTACCTCCGCAGCCTTTAGCATCGCGAAGAGCTCAGGAGTTGTCTTATCCATCCCTTGCATGTTATAGTTCATCACGAAGCTCTTGTAGCTTGGTGGCAGTGATTGAAGAATTCTGTCAATGACACTATCATCCGGAAGATTAACTCCTAGTTGAATCAAGTGATTGTTATACCCAGACATTTGAGTATATGCTCACTGACAGAACTATTCTCCTCCATCTTGCAGCTGCAGAACTTATTGGAGACTTCATATCTCTCAATCCGGGCATTTGCTTGAAATATTAACTTCAACTCCTGGAACATCTCATATGCTCCATGACGTTCAAAACGTCGTTGAAGTCCCGGTTCTAAGCCGTAAAGCATGGCACACTGAACTATCGAGTAGTCATCAGCTTTGCTCTGCCAGACGTTCATAACATTTGGCGTTGCTCCTGCAGCGGGTTTGGCACCTAGCGGTGCTTCCAGGACGTAATTCTTCTGTGCAGCAATGAGGATAATCCTCAAGTTACGGACCCAGTCCGTGTAGTTGCTACCATCATCTTTCAACTTAGCTTTCTCTAGGAACGCATTAAAATTCAACGGAACAACAGCACGGGCCATCTATCTACAACAACATAGACATGCAAAATACTATTAGGTACTAAGTTCATGATAAATTAAAGTTCAATTAATCAGATTACTTAAGAACTCCCACTTAGATAGACATCCCTCTAATCATCTAAGTGATCATGTGATCCAAATCAACTAAACCATGTCTGATCATCACGTGAGATGGAGTAGTTTTCGATGGTGAACATCACTATGTTGATCATATCTACTATATGATTCACGCTCGACCTTTCGGTCTCAGTGTTCCGAGGCCATGTCTGCATATGCTAGGCTCGTCAAGTTTAACCTGAGTATTCTGCGTGTTCAAAACTGGCTTGCACCCGTTGTATGTGAACGTAGAGCTTATCACACCCGATCATCACGTGGTGTCTCGGCACGACGAACTTTCACAACGGTGCATACGCAGGGAGAACACTTGTACCTTGAAATTTAGTGAGAGATCATCTTATAATGCTACCGCCGAACTAAGCAAAATAAGATGCATAAAAAGATAAACATCACATGCAATCAATATAAGTGATATGATATGGCCATCATCATCTTGTGCCTTTGATATCCATCTCCAAAGCACCGTCATGATCTTCATCGTAGCATCGTTGTCGTCTCGCCAACTTATTGCTTCTACGACTATCGCTACCGCTTAGTGATAAAGTAAAGCAATTACATGGCGATTGCATTTCATACAATAAAGCGACAACCATATGGCTCCTGCCAGTTGCCGATAACTCCGTTAAAAAACATGATCATCTCATACAATAAAATTTATCATCATGTCTTGACCATATCACATCACAACATGCCCTGCAAAAACAAGTTAGACGTCCTCTACTTTGTTGTTGCAAGTTTTACGTGGCTGCTACGGGCTGAGCAAGAACCGTTCTTACCTACGCATCAAAACCACAACGATATTTCGTCAAGTATGTGTTGTTTTAACCTTCAACAAGGACCAGGCGTAGCCACACTCGATTCAACTAAAGTTGGAGAAACTGACACCCGCCAGCCGCCTGTGTGCGAAGCACGTCGGTAGAACCAGTCTCGCATAAGCGTACGCGTAATGTCGGTCCGGGCCGCTTCATCCAACAATACCGCCGAATCAAAGTATGACATGCTGGTAAGCAGTATGACTAGTATCGCCCACAACTCACTTGTGTTCTACTCGTGCATATAACATCTACGCATAAACCTGGCTCGGATGCCACTGTTGGGGAACGTAGTAATTTCAAAAAAATTCATATGCACACGCAAGATCATGGTGATGCATAGCAACAAGAGGGGAGAGTGTTGTCCACGTACCCTCGTAGACCGAAAGCGGAAGCATTATGACAACGCGGTTGATGTAGTTGTACGTCTTCACGATCGACCGATCCTAGTACCGAACGTACAGCACCTCCGCGATCTGCACACGTTCAGCTCGGTGACGTCCCACAAACTCACGATCCAGTAGAGTGTCGAGGGAGAGCTTCGTCAGCACGACGGCGTGATGACGGTGATGATGAAGCAACCGGCGCAGGGCTTCGCCTAAGCACTACGACGATATGACCGAGGTGGATTATGGTGGAGGGGGGCACCGCACACGGCTAAGAGATCAATGATCAACTTGTATGTCTATGGGGTGCCCCCCTCCCCCGTATATAAATGAGTGGAGGAGGGGGAGGGTCGGCCTTCCTATGGCGCGCCCCATGGGGAGTCCTACTCCCACCAGGAGTAGGATTCCCCCCCCCCTTCCCTAGTTGGACTAGGAGTGGAAGGAAGGGGGAGGAAGGAGGAAGGAAAGGGGGGCCGGCCCCCTTCCCAATTCGGATTGGGCTTGGGGGGGCGCGCCCCCTCCTTTGCTCCCTTCTCATCTCTCCCACTATGGCCCAATAAGGCCCATATACCTCCCGGGGGGTTCCGGTAACCTCCCGGTACTCCGGTATATTCCCGATCTCACCCGGAACCATTCCGGTCCAAATATAGTCGTCCAATATATCAATCTTTATGTCTCGACCATTTCGAGACTCGTCGTCATGTCCGTGATCATATCCGGGACTCCGAACTACTTTCGGTACATCAAAACACATAAACTCATAATACCGATTGTCACCGAACTTTAAGCGTGCGGACCCTACAGGTTCGAAAACTATGTAGACATGACCGAGACTCATCTCCGGTCAATAACCAATAGCGGAACCTGGATGCTCATATTGTTTCCTACATATTCTACGAAGATCTTTATTGGTCAAACCGCATAACATCATATGTTGTTCCCTTTGTCAACGGTATGTTACTTGCCCGAGATTCGATCGTCGGTATCTCAATACCTAGTTTAATCTCGTTACCAGCAAGTCTCTTTACTTGTTCCGTAATGCATCATCCTGCAACTAACTCATTAGTTACATTGCTTGCAAGGCTTATAGTGATGTGCATTACCGAGAGGGCCCAGAGATACCTCTCCGACAATCGGAGTGACAAATCCTAATCTTGTTCTATGCCAACTCAACAAGTACCATCGGAGACACATGTAGAGCACCTTTATAATCACCCAATCACGTTGTGACGTTTGGTAGCACACAAAGTGTTCCTCCGGTATTCGGGAGTTGCATAATCTCATAGTCATAGGAACATGTATAAGTCATGAAGAAAGCAATGGCAATATACTAAACGATCAAGTGCTAAGCTAACGGAATGGGTCAAGTCAATCACATCATTCTCTAATGATGTGATCCTGTTAATCAAATGACAACTCATGTCTATGGCTAGGAAACATAACCATCTTTGATTCAACGAGCTAGTCAAGTAGAGGCAAACTAGTGACACTATGTTTGTCTATGTATTCACACATGTACTAAGTTTTCGGTTAATACAATTCTAGCATGAATAATAAACATTTATCATGATATAAGGAAATATAAATAACAACTTTATTATTGCCTCTAGGGCATATTTCCTTCACTTTTTCCTTTATTAATTGCACACTAGTGGGCCGGCCAAATAACTGCAGATGCTTCAACAAGTGAAACTTTTCATCTCGCTTAATGCGATAAGTAGTCACCGCAAACTCGAGAGTGGACTGAGACCTATCTCAGGTGCCGCCACTTGTCGCGCTCTGGGCACTCCCACCGGATTTTATTTTTTTTATTTTCTCGCACGCGTTTTTGATTTTTTAGATAGTTTTTTCTGCATTTTTTTTGTTTTTCTTAGCTTCTTGACAAAAAAATCAAAACTAATTTGCGCGAAAAAACGTGTTTTCTTTTTTTTCTTCCATGAGAGGCACGGTTTTGCTTTCGTGAGAGGCACGGTTTTTCTTCCGTGAGAGGCATAAGCGTGCCTCTCGGAGACGGAAAAAGATGCTTTTCTTTTTCTTCCGCGAGAGGCACGGACATGCCTCTCGGAAATGGAAAAAAGTTGTTTTCTCTTTTTTTTTCTTTTGTGAGAGGCATGGTTTTGCTTCCGTGAGCGTGCCTCTCGAAAACGCAAAAAGAAAACATGTTTTTTTTTCCTTCCACAAGGGATACGGTTTTGCTTCCACGAGAGGCACGGTCATGCATCTTGGAAACGGCTTTCGAAAAGGGGAAAACACGCTCCCGGTGTGGTTTTTTGTCCGGGTTTTTCATGAAAAATAAAGTTTGTCAAAATCAATCAACAGGGAATCTAGTTTTGAAGATCTCGATGCGAGGAATCCATCGACGAAAACGGTTCGATATTTGAATGCACGGTTTAAGAGAGAAAACATTTAGAATAAACGGATCTATGAGAAAGGAAAAACTCACAGGTTGCGACAAGTGACGCACATGCAGCGCACCACTTGCCGCAATCGGGGTGAAAGTGATCTTCGAAAGGAGGACTCCTAAATTAATGATTTCGAAGAATCGGTCGCATTCGTACTTTAGATCGGACAATTTAGGGTCTCAGATCGCTCTAAGGTCTCGTTGGTGGCTCTATTAGGGCCAATTCTTTTGCAAACCACCCCACTAACAGCACGGTTTCTGGCCAGCTCCAAAAGGAAAAGAAAAACACACTAACAGGAGCAGTATTGTTGATCATATCATATAAGCGAGTGTTTTAAATATGTATCTAATAGTAAATAGGCTATTGCTTCTTCCGGTGCGTCATGAAAATTGCCCTCAAAAGTTCTAAAATATTAGCACACAATGCCAATTATAAGTGATAAAAACGTTTCACATAGGGGAATCTCTCACCTATGCCGGCCATGCAGTAGGGATCTCCTATACTGCGGTCTGCACGCTGGGAGAAGACGCAACAAGCCTGTTTGGGCCGGTACATGTCCGGGCAGCCTGTTTTTAAAATTTCCTTTTTTATTTTCCATTTCGTTTTTTCTACTTTAAATAACTTGGGACTTCAAAAAAGTTCCGAAAATTATACCTTATAATAAAGGGGCTATTGCTTCCGGCGGTACGTCATAAAATTGCCCCCAAAGTTACAAAGTATTACTCACCAATGCCATCTACAAGTGATAAAAACAAAGTTTCACAAAGGGGAATCCCCCGCCTGGGCCGGCCAATGCAGTAGGGACCACTTATACCGCGCTCTGCGCGCTGGGAGAAGATGCGGCGGCCTGCTTCTTAATTTCATTTTTACTTTTTTATTTTTATTTTTGGTTTTAATTTATTCTTATTTAAATAATTATCTGATTCAAAAAAGTTCCGAAAATTAAAAAATGTGAATTATAAATAAAATGTTTGTGGATTCAAAAAATGTCCGTGGTTTTATAAAAAATTGCTTCTTCAAAAAAATTTAAATTTATGAAAATATATGTTCAGAAAATCAAAACATGTTCATGATTTTTTTAAAAGTTTGTGTACTAAAAAATCTTAATGAAATTGAAAAAAAATCAACAATTCAAAATATGGTCATGAATGGAAAAATATCCTAAAAATTCAGAAAATGTTCGTGACTAACAAAATAGTTTATTCATTCATAAAATGTTCCCTGATTCAAAAAATGATCATGCATTTTGAAAAATGTTTGTTCAATCAAAAAAATTGTTTGTGAATTTCAAAAATTGTTCCACCAATTTCCAAAAAAATCCTCATCGATTCAAGAAAATTGTTTTCAAAACTGTTCACAATTTTAAAAAATTGCAAATAGTATAAAAGGTTCATGAATGCAAAAGAAGTTCTTGATTTGATAAAATGTTCAAAAAATTGTAGAAGTGTTCACAAATTGAAAAAATGTTCATGATTTTAAATATGTGCATGAGTTTAGGAAAATGCTTATAATTTCAAACTTTGTTTATGATTTCACGAAATTGATGGTGGTAGTGCATCTTGGTGATCCAGCAAAATGTGGTCACTGCCATTGGAGATTATGATATTTTTTTTTTCTCCCTTTGCAACGCACGGGCCGTTTTGCTAGTGCCTAATAATAAAGGGGCTATTGATTCCAGCGGTATGTCACAGAAATGGCCCCAAAGTTGCAAAATGTTGCCCACCAATGTGACCTATAAGTAACAACTAGCACAAATGCCCATGCGTTGCAACGGGAAATACATATTCTATTGCACAATACCAATTTTGTGTGACATATCTTTAGGATACATATTCTATAGTTCGACCTCAATTTTGTGTATCACATATATTTTTGACTATGACGTACATCAAGCAACAATGCCGACCCTTCTTTTATGTTGAATTACTCCTTCCTCCACCCTACATATATATCTCTTTGTGTTCTGCATCATCTTAGTAGGACTCTCTTTCTCTACCGCGCGATCTTCCGATGACTCTCTAAAGAAGGTCCTCGTTAGCTGGGGTTGCTCGTCTTGATTGGATATTGAACGATGGAGGTTGCCCCATGTTGTAAGAAATGTTTAAATTTACATTATTGCAGTTTTCTTTTTGTCTGAGGGTGGTTGGTAAATGTGCCTACCGGGTAGCAATCTCGAAAAGCCGTCTGAGTATTGTAGGAGTACCAAGGCACATCTACAATAGCTTTATGAGATAGCTTAAGCCACTATTGGATACAAAATAGAATTTGACAATAACTTTAATGGAAAAATTTACAACAATGCACTAGCCCTTTAGAAATGTAAATATTCCCTCATACCTGGTGTAGAGTATGCAAAGTTCATACATTAAAAAAATAGGTTTCTACGTAAATTATTAAATATATAACTGAAGCATTCACGTAATGACATGCATGAAAAATTATATAAAATAGAGCGGGATGATCGATTGTCTCTTCAACTAAGGGAAAATGAATAGCAAAGAGATAGATTCCCAAACTATAATTTTACGCATGGAATAATATTACTGTTCATCAGATAAAATAAGATTTCACATGATAATATAAAATTAAAATATTTAGCCAAATCTGTAAGTAAGAAGTGTTCTGATGTTGTACAGATTTTGAATAATTGAAAATCATATTCAGCAGCAAACTTTGAGTTCTTTTTATAAGTTTGAGTTATTTTTGCCTCTTTGTAAGTACGTTGTTTCTTGTCCCGCGTGGCATGAAACTCTTTTTGCGTGTGTGTATGTGCGCAGGCCATGCATGTTCCTCCTCCTTAAATCTGAATCCATATCTGATCTTCTGATTGCTGCTTGCTGATTCTGATACAACTCACTATGTATATAGATTGGTGGGATTTGATGTAAAAAGGGGATGCAGGACCAATTAATTTAGAAACGTCGCTTGTTTTTGTTTTCCTAACACAATTGCAAGCCAGTTCATTTGGCTTTGCCCTTCCCGTAGGAATAACTATTTTTTCCTGCAGACCAGGCCCAACATCGGCCCATGTGTGAGATAGAGGGTCCATAAATTTGTTCGTATTAAGCAGAGGCTAACTCTAGTTTCCATGACAACAAAGAGCTAGCTCAATTGGTCTTGTTATAGTAACACGGCGGGAGCTCTGGGGTTCGAGTCTCACCACGCCACTTTTTCTTTTTTTCTATTCTATTTCGTACGTTGTACGCCCGATTTCTATTTCGTAGGCAGCACCCCCGAACGACGGGTGAAAATCCGGTGCACATGAGACGGACGAAAAATTAGCTTACCTACTACTACTACAAAAAGGACTTGATGACGAATAAAAATGGAGAAACGATCCGTCCTTTAATATTAGGTAGAGAAAAACATATTTCACATAGGGGAATCCCCACCTAAGCCGGCCCTTGCAGTAGGGACCTCCTGCGCTCTGCACGTTGGGAGAAGACGCAGCGCGCCTGTTTCGGCCAGATCGGGCCTATTTTGAAAAATTCGTTTTTATTTTTTTCTTCTTTTTTCTGTTTCTTTTTTCCCTACTTTAAATAATTTGGGACTTCAAAAAAGTCCCGAAAATTAAAAAAAGAGTACAATTTTTAATTAAAATGTTTAATAACAATAAAATGTTTGTGGGTTCAAAAAATGTTCTCAATTTTATAAAAAAATGTTTGCTTAATCATAAAATGTTTGAAATTTTGAAACTAATGTTTGGAAAAACAACAAATGTTCATGATTTTTTTAAAAGTTCGTGTATTAAAAAAGTTAATGAAATTAAACAAAATTTTACCAATTCAAAAAGTGTTCATGAATGAAAAAATATCCTAAAAATTCAAAAACTGTTCGTGACTTACAAAAAAGTTTATTCATTCATAAAAATGTTTGTTTAATTAACAAAATGTTTGTGAATTTCAAAATTTGTTCCACTAATTTCTCGAAAAATGTTCATTGATTCCAGAAATGTTCGCCGATTCAAGAAAATTGTTTATAAAATGTTCACAATTTGAAAAAAAATGTTTGCAAATAGTATAAAAAGTTCATGAATTGAAAAAAAATCTTAATTTTAGAAAATGTTCAAAAATTTGTATAAGCGTTCACGAATTTGAAAAATGTTCACGATTTCAAATATGTGCACGTGTTTACAAAAACTTTAATGACTTCAAAAATTATTCACGATTTGACAAAATTGGGAGTAATAGTGTATTTCGGTGGCAGCAAAATGTGGTCATTGTGATTGGAGGTTATAATTTTGTTTTTTCCCGTTGCAACACACAGACCTTTTTGCTCGTATACAAACAATGAAAGAACAACTCAAGGCTTCAAATATTTGCACTCACCCAACTCAAGACTTCAAATATTTGCACTAACCGCATCTAACTTACAGGTCGAAACCAAGAAATGTACATGGGGAGAGCAGGCAAGGAACTCCCGCGGTAATCTGAATACACGTCAACGATTCAAAGATGATATAATGTTGCAAATCTCTTACACAGTACTGATGCTCCAGTTCTAGTCCTTCACCCACACGTAACATACCAAAATTGTTTAACATAAATCTCTGATTCTTGCAGCTGCAAGATTTGTCACAAAACCAAAACTAGCAGAACTAGGAAAAACAATACAAACATTATTCCAGCTACAAAAGAAGATTATCAATTAGGACATAGATGAAGCACACATAGAATCCACCCATGGCAAATTATTGCTCCTATGAACTTCAGGATCGATACAAACGAAGAGAATCATTCGTCCGCAAGTATCGGTTTCACAACCAGGGGGGTACACGGCTGTTAATTTTCTAGTGCCAGGTAGGAAAAATGACAGGAATAGATTAAACGGCCAAGGGAGCAACAATCAAGAAATCACGGCAGGGCTGGGCCTCCTCTTTTCCGTCCCTGCTGGCATCTGCTAAGCAAAATTTACATGTATGGTGAAGTTACAAGATCGATCTCTCCACACAGATGGGGGAGGGAGGGAGACTCACTTCTACATCCTAGGATCCTAGACTAACAATATACATACATGTATAGAGAGTACCCCCAATGCCTCCATTAGTGCAGCAGCAAACCCCCATGCTCCAAACTCATCAGGATCCACGTGGCCTCGCCGACAGCACCGCTCCCGCCAATCATGACCAAGCTTGCAACCAAAACCATGCATGGCTGAGCAACTCGACCGCATATCCTTGGGCTCCCTGCCAGAGACAAAATCTTCTCTGCTCTTGATAGAAGGGCATGCATGCTATCTAGACCAAAATGTCCATTTATTCTCATCCGATGTCTGTCAAATCCACCAGAGGATCCAACTCCTCGATACCAGCAAGGGAAACTGGGTCATACTGGTACGGGGCAAACTCAGTGTCTGTCTCTTCTAGAGGAAGATCCTCCATGTAGGTCAACTCAGAATCGTCAATGCCAAAGTCGGATAGGGACTGTGTGATGGGGAACTCAGCTGCACTTGTCAACAGTTGCCGGGGGGATCGGAGAAAATCAAACTTCAAAGCCGGCATGTCCTGTGGTTCAGCCGTCCTCTGAATTTTCGATTTCGGTGGTCTTCCCGATTCTGAAGCTGCTTTGTGTTTTCCTGTGGACTTTGAGCCAGATTTATGTCGAGCAGTATCATTCATGTGGACAGATGATGCCCAGTGAGAACCTTCCCCTTCAAAACAAGCTTCTGATGCTATCCTGCATAGATGTACATTAGACATAAGCATTAGTTTACATTTCAGAAGGCTGCTAAACAACATGAAGATCCAAATAATTTGAAGCACAACTGCTCATCTCGATTACAAAATAAGGACAATAAGGGTCACCAGCACTGCAACAATAAAGCATTAGACACCACTGACCTGAATCTGTTCTCAGCATGTCTATGAGGAAGCCCAGACAGCAGTGATTGTTCCACCGGCACAACAGTGCGTCTAATAGGATCTGGTTCTAGAATGGACACATTCACTACAGATGGAAAGTCTGCCTGGTAAGCATGTCGATCTGTCCGGAAATCCAATACTAAATCTAAATGCCTCCGGCGAGGTTCCTGATTGCTTGTTGGTATTGCCACTCTTGGACATTGGGCCTGAGCGTCTGCGAGGGCTGTCCTTACAAGATTAAAGGATGGCTTGTCGTTCGTCATGGACCAGTTCTCACTCAAGCTAACAGGCTTATGGGTTGCACTAGAACAAACACTTGTGACACGTCGGGACTCATGAGTACATTTTGATCTCCAAACAGAAGAAAGTATCGCCATGAAATGTTTCTGGAGAAGCAACTCGTTGTTAGGAATTTCACTGATCACATTCAGCAACATCCGAGTTTGATCCTGAAAGATGTCATAGAGAAATGGTCAATAGGCAGCTAACAAGCAGCTGGAAGGCACATAATATAGCTGACAAACACCTGGAGAGAAAAATGATGTCAAACTATATGACCCAAAGAAAAGAGACATGGATGAAGCCACGTAATTTCAATACTGTATCAAGCCTAGCACACATATTTACACATACCGCTTGACTATTTACTCGCTTATGAATTTCAGAGAGGATTACTGGTCAGCAGAGCTATGCTGACTTGCTTACTGGTCAGAGATGAAATTCTCTTCCCAGCAGCAATAGAAAGTTGGTCAGTGATCAGCAATTACCACAACTTAAAAAAGAGGAATCCAATGCTATGTTCAGTTTCTGAGAAAAGGAAATTCTGAAATAAACAATAGGATGTTTCACTCCAAGATACTCCATATTGTGTCAGTGGCATCTTTCACACATGCACCATTTCAGACTTAAGCCCAGTTCTTTTTGTGCTTCTAAAATATAAGCTGCCCCCTAGGCTTCTAGAAATATGCCTCAACGAATATAGGGGGCAATTTCTAAAACAAACTGGGGACAGGGCGGCTTATGTCATAAGCCGCCAAAAGAACTGGACCTTACTGTAAAACATATCAGAGAACAATAGTACTGGAAAGCATGAACATGCAAAAATATCCTCATGTTGGAAATTTCTCCTCTACCAAGATAACAGTAAATCAACTCACCTCAGATACTTTCAAGACAGCCTTCCCGGCACCAGAAGGAGCCTTCTCACTGTTTGCATTGTCAGTAGCTGACAATACATATTTGCAGAATAATTCTCGGAATCTCTCACAGCAATGTACAGGATGACGATATCTTCCCCTATAAAATGCACCACCAGGTATGGAATGAAGAAAGTCACTAGCCAGTTCCCAAACAGGACCATACTCATGTACAGTTCCACAAAGAACTGCATCTTCCTCAGTAGTCCACGAATCTAAAGCACAATCTCGAGGCCACATAAGACCCTTCTTCTTCAACCTCTCAGGCTTAATTACCATAACACGTTTTGCTGGCATGGAGGGCATGGCAATCCGGCCATCACTCTTAATTCTCACCGACTTCGGATCAGAATCATTCGCTTCATCCATCAACTTGAGTTGCTTGCCTTCGAGCGAGTGCTTATGTGATGAGGACTCAGGAGTACAGTTCGATTTAGGGGCTTTCTTGAACTTCTTCAGGGCTCTGCTACTGCTGCTCACTTCCTCATTTCTAGGTGTCATCTTTTTACGCTTATTTGAACCATGATGTGGTGATTCATCACTCATAAGCTCTGGCGAGGGTGCATTGTCATCAATACTCATAGTATCTACAGACGTTTCATCATGCATGGCCTCTGACTCAGATGACACACGTCCTTTTTTTAAAGACTTAAATTTGCCTGCCTTCCTTTTCTTCTTCTTTGACTTTTTGCGGTGACTGCTATAAAAGGATTACAAAAGGAAACAGTCATTTATGTGGTCAACAGCAGAAAAGCATATAAGAATTGCATGTATAGCATGATATTACTGCAAGAAGAGTGGGGACAGTAGTGTAGCAGAGGAGTGTCTAACAGAACTATAAAACAGGTAATTCAATACATCAATGATAAAATTGTGAACGCGCTGAGAGCAAAATTGCTCATTACCTCGCCATGTCATTCATTTCCTCTAGCTCTTTGGCTGCTTCAAGAGCTTGTCTTTCCTGTTCTTCCAACAACTGCGCGTATTACAGCATGGACGCCATTAATACTCATAGTACTATGCAGGCACACACACAAGAACTTGAGATATAAACTAACCTGCTTTTTAGCTAGAGCCTCAACCTGTTGGCGATACGCTGTAGTAGCAAAATCAACATCCCATGCTGCAATTGAAACAATGTCAATACACTGGAACATAAGAAAAAGGAGCAAGACATGCACCAAGGAGAGCACTAGCTTGAACCAATTGCAAAAAATAAAGTGACTCTAAACGAATTTTTAGAAGACAAACATGAGTGCAGTCAGCATCAACATGAAATCACTTACACTCATAAGATAGTGGTTCCTGGTCTTCATCAATTTCTGCTTCTAAATCTTCTTTGAGTTTTTCAATGCGTTCAAGTTCCCATTCTTCCTCTTCAACATTCACCTGATAATTTACAGCAGCTTTGTCAATTATTGGATCCCAGAGCTCCAAAAACCGCATTGCATATCTATCTATTGGCCGAAGGTGATTTTCAAAGGATGAACTCGCTTGTCCTGCTGCAGCTGCTGCAGCAGCCATTTGCTTAACATCAGCAAGCATATCCATATCTCCGTCACCTGCAGCCAATGTAAGAGCCTTTTCTTCATTTATTTGGTTCACAGGTAAACCAACATTTTTATCCTTATCCGCATCAGAACTTTGATGTTTATGCTCTTCACTGGTGTGATCATCAGGCTTTGTATCCTCCTCATTTACAAGCTCATCATCCTCTAGCCTTCCAGCAACCTCCTCACTGAATTCTTGATTGTCTGCAGCCTCTTCCTGCTCCAACCTTTTGAGAGCCATATAGTCAGCTTCATCTTCTGCCTGTCTAATAGCTGCTTCAACATCTGCATTTGACAGCCCCAGACCAGTTTCATTCGAGGATACAGCAGTGGTAGAGTGATCCCTCGGCTGATCTTCGACATTAAGAGCTGTGTGCCCAGAAAAAAATTCCATAGGGTCTAGCTTCTTGAAGAACTCTGTATTGTAACAACCGCGTTGTATCACTAAATCATCAAGTGTTCGCTTCTGATTTGCTTTCTTGAGAATATTCTCCTCAATAGTGCTCTCACTAATCAGCCTATAGATGTTAACTTCACGTGTTTGTCCTATCCTGTGACATCTGTCTTGGGCTTGTTGATCCATTGCAGGGTTCCAGTCACTGTCATAGAATATAACAGTGTCTGCACCTACTAGGTTGACTCCCACACCACCACTGCGAGTGGATAAAATGAACAGAAAAAACTTCGGGTTTGTATTAAACCTCTGCATTAGTGTCTGCCTCTCTTCTGGCTGGGTAGAACCATCTAACCTCAAATATGTATAACCATACAAATTAATGAATTCCTCCAAAGTATCAAGCATCTTAGTCATCTGAGTAAATATCAAGGCTCTGTGTCCTTCTGACTTCAAACGTCTCAGCAAGATAGCAAGCTCCTGCAACTTCCCACAGTCAAACTGGATCAGGCGCCTATCAGGGAAGTACACTTGACGGCGAACAATTGCAGGCCTTATAGGGGAGAGAATGGGCGAGAACTCATTCATACATTGTTCTCTGTAAGCTGGTCCAAGAAGAACAGGTGAATTTCTTTTTTTGCACCAGCAAATAGGAGTAGCAGCCCGTGCAGCAGGAATTGCAAACGTAAATGATTCAATAAAGCCAAGCATTTTATTGAAGCGTTCCACAGATGAAAGAACAAGATCTGCTAGACTCGATGAAAAATCCATGTAGCATGAAGGGTTGTTCTTCTTCTCAAGAACATCACACATAGGATGTCTTATGGTCAGAAGCTCTCTAATGTTTCTACCATAAACAGGCCTCTTCTCGCATCTCAACCTATTCCACCAAGCAATTGAAGCTGCCCTTTCTTTGGCCTCTTTAATTCTCTCCTCCTGCAAGGCTTTCTGAATTTCTTCAAAAATATTTGTTCCATTACTTCTCTGACCAGCCTTACTAGAGCAAAAAATCTCTGCACCAGAGCCCCTAGAGGTGATGCCTGGAAGAAAGACAGCAGCAACCTCGTCCGCTTCCCAAGAAGTCATATTAAATTCATTCTGAGTAAACACAAGGTTCATATCAGATAGGCCAGCCTGAGAAAATGGCCCCTTATCCAGGACCATGCAAACAGAAGAGCTGATCTGCATGTCAATCCCTGCCATGTCAAATGAGCTGATAATTGGGCGGCCTTCAAAAAGATCTGGATGGTTACAGACCTTTCTGAGTTGCATAATGATACTAATCATACCAAAATAGTTGCCACTTGACAGTGTTGCTTGTGTATCTGAGCTGGCAATAAAATCTTCATACAGGTTTCTTTGCCTTCTGGAAAGTCGGCAATATATGACATGCTCATGCTTCTGTGGTAACTGCTTCTCAACATCTCGTTTCAATCGCCGTAATATAAATGGGCGGAGGACATTGTGCAACCGATCTATAACTTCCTTGTTTACCTTGTCTTGGCCCTCCACCATTCCTGATATCGGATTGCAGAACCAATCCTTGAACTCTTGGTGAGACTGGAATACATGTGGCATCAAAAAGTGCATGAGAGACCAAAGTTCCATAAGGTCATTTTGCAAAGGAGTTCCAGTCAACAGAATACGTCGTTTTGAATTAAAATTCAGCAGAGTCTGCCATCTTTGTGATTTCCAGTTCTTTATCAGATGAGCCTCATCAAGAATAAGATACTTCCACTTCTTTCGCTTGAACGCTTTGGAGTCCTGAATAACTAGCCTGTATGTCGTGATGCATACATGGAAAAAATTTGGCTTCATCCAACCTTGACGTTTCTGCTTTCTCTCCTTTGCACTTCCAAAATAAGTAAGTATTTTAAAGGCAGGACACCATTTCAGAAATTCTGTTTCCCAATTTAACATAACACTGGTTGGCACGACAATAAGATGTGGACCCCATATCCCCTTCTCACATGCAAGGTGTGCTAGCAAGGAGATAGTCATGATCGTCTTCCCTAAACCCATTTCATCTGCTAAAATTCCATTCAGCCTCTTTTCATACATAGCAACCAACCAGTCCAACCCAATATGCTGATACTCCCGAAGAGAATGCTTGAGAAGGAATGGGAATTTCGTGCGGACACTTGTTGTTGAGAAGGTGTTCCCAGTTGGTTGTGCTGCTCTTGCAGCAGCAGCAGCATCAGCCATTACACTGTCACCAGTTTCCTCATTGGCAATCACCTTAGCATCAGTCCTCTCATCTTCTTTAACAGAACGTTCTTGTACACTAGTTTCCTCATCGGCCATCACCTTAGCATCAGTCAGCTCATCTTCTTTAACAGGACATTCTTGTACAATAGTTTCCTGATCGGCCATCACCTTAGCATCGGTCATCTCAACTTCTTCAACGGAACATTCTTGTACACTAGCTTCCTCATCGGCCATCACCTTAGCATCAGTCAGCTCGTCTCCTTTAACAGGGCATTCTTGCACGCTAGGCTCTGAAACTATTTCTAGTTGTAGGGCATTGCCGCTCACATGCTCAGTTCCCAGCACTTCTGCTATTTCATGATTTTCAGACGTATCATTGTTCAGTTCCAAGTCCGCAGGTAGATCATCCAGAGACATGTCACTATTAACCTCTTCGCTAGAGTGTGTGGGTGAATCCTCCAGTTCATTTGTTACCTCATCTGCATAGCCATCCTATAAATATAAAAAGGGCATTACAGATGGACCACAGTAAAATGCAGTTGAAGAAAGCAAATGGAAAATCTGCATACCTTTGGGTACCTCGCAAGAAGTTCTTCTAGTGGGATCTCACTCTCTTTTTGCAGAAGCTTAATCTGTATTTACGAAACAAGATCAATGATAAAGCGTTAGTAGAAAAATATGCAAGGGCGAAGCTAGTATGTGCGTGCAATGATCATAAAACTGAAACCTCAAATAACAGGGTCTTAAACACACAAGCAATTTAAAACAGCCCAATGCCCCCATCTGGTTTTTTTACAGATGTATGCTAGGTCTTTAATTAAAATAAAGTTCAGTCAATGAACATTTATCATTTTAGACCCATCTTTCACTGCAGTGGTTCTGACCTCACTCAGTTTTCTCATTGTTTTCCACTCTCGCTTCACAAGCAAACAATAAAGCTCAGTTGTTTTCTGATATCTAGAACATAGGGGGATTTTGTGTGCATGTGCCCAAGACACTTTGTTTAACAGACATAACAAAAACCTCTAAAACTTTGGAAGCTCTTTGCCCAAATATCCATGCTAAATTAAGTTTTGCTTAAAAGTCAGATAGCAGATTGACAGAATCAGAATTTCACAATTTGCTCTACAGATGTGCTACTAAGAGAATGGACATCAGAAGCTTAACCAATTAAAATATTGAAAAAATGCTAATCTTTGGTAGTTGCATTGTATGACATTTATAGTGAATCAATTGCAGGAGTAGCTTTTACTGACTAGTTCATTCATGTTGTAACCAAATCCGTAAATTCACAACTACAGCAGCTCAAAATGACAATGTGAACAGTTCAACAACATTACTGACTAATGTATGAGATCACCTCATCCAAAGGATCAGGGCCATCTTTCTTTGCCAACTCTTCCTCTTCAGATAAAGTTGCTTCATCATCCTACCAAATAGATGCAGCTAATAAGGCTCACAAATAGCCAAAGGTAAACACATATACGAAGAGCAGGAGAATTCAATGCACATGGCAACTCCATGAATCATGAAAGGATGTGTTTCTAATCTTCCAGAGCAACTTCCATATAATCAGTATAACGTTAAGTATCAGCAAACAAGCAAGTGGTGAAGAAATCAGATGAAGATGGGTGCATTACCTTTCCTTCATCAGTACAAACATAATCGTTATCCTCCTGAAAATAATAAACGATGCGAGTTAGTATGCAAAACCCTAGATTCCCCACACAGTACTTAAGAAGAAAAACAGATCGTTGACTTGGGTATACTTTCGCATTTATTACACCAAAGCAGATCATGCCAAAACACAAACAGGATAATCACTAGGATTGCTTAGTGTTTCAATCCACGTTAACAATTTTCAGCAAGCTATTCAACCTGTGAACTCTTGCCAATTACTACTCCAGTTCACGGTTCCTATGTCGCATGCCTATGGTTTTTAAGCTGTGGAGAAGGTTGAGCAGAAAGATTATTCCATTCAATAGGCGTCAGCATGGTCCATCATTAATAGAAAATCTTGACTGTGCATGTTAGTTGGACAAAGGAAGTGAAAAGGGCTTATTGCCATTAAGATTTTCAACATCTTGTTAATTTGTCCCTTCCTACTTCACACTCCAAAACTCTCTTATGCCTATTTCCCATTGGCATTTCGGCATTCTGTTGTTGTGACCCTTCCTCAGATTTTAACTATCCCTCCCTGAACTCTTAAGTGAGACTTAACTTTTTACCATAAATTAACATACCGTTAAGACGAACCTCAACCCTTTTTTTTATAGAAAGACTGTAAGGGAACCCCCTACAGTATAATTGGTGCAACAAACCCAAATTGCAAGTACCATGCCTTGAACCTGGGTGGGTGGGAAGGCATCAACCCCTCCCCACCACTAGGCTATGCCTTAGTCTGCTGACGAACCTCAACCCTCAAAGAAAATGTTGTCCTAATCTAGTTGGAAAAACAGTTTTGGATGACATGGCTGCCACCTCAACCTCCGGTAGGCAATAGACCCGCAGTGCAAGTGCCACATTTGTTTTTCAAACACCATCTTTGTATTTGCCTTGCTCCCGTGCAATCCTGGGGGTAAAGCGAGGGCCTGCTTCAGCTAATCTTTAGGAGTGCTCTGCACAAAGAAACTGATACCTGAGGTGAATGTGTTCAACATGCAGATCCAACATGTCCACCTCACATGCTTCGCTAACCACATCAATCTGTTCAAGCACTGTCGCACAAAACAGACAAGGGCTGACTCCACAAGGATGGGGAGGAATGGCAGAGGATGAGCAGGTCAAAAGGTAGCTTCAATTCAGTGGATGGGAGGTGTACGATGGAAAACTAGAGTGAAGCCCAAATTGGTGAAAGAAAGGGGGCGGTGCAGCAGATGGGGAAAGAAGAAACTGATCAAGTCCACCGCATTGTTCAACTGACCTAATGAGCTCCTCTTCAAAATTGCTGGTGAATCTGGATCTCATGATCACTCCCCCCGATAAATCCACCACCACTTTTAGTCCGATGAATTTTGGCAGCAAGTTTGTGCTAAGTTACTAGTATGCCACATCAACCAAAAACCGCTCAGTAAACCAGTCTACTGACAAGATTTGCTTGGCTTCAAGAGTCCAGACATGTCAAGGTTTGGGGTGAAAATCAGACTTGCGCAACTGGCGAAAAGTAGATTTTTCACAAAACAAAATGATATATTCTAAACGGTATTACGGTTCAGGGTGAACACTAGTCAAGCAACAGGCAAGGGAGGAAATTAAGTTTTTTTACAAAGTTAGATGATTTTGTAACGAGGAGAGAAATTCTACAACAGTAAAACAGGTTATTGAAATTTTATACCTGCTCACCAGAGATACCGCCATTACTTTTCCCCTGCAAAGATAAAAAAAATAGTAGAAGGTTAGAGAACATTCTATAACTTGATAACCTTGGCTCTCTCACACACATGGCCATATGCAAAAAAAGGCACAAGGAAAACAACTGTACATGATTCCTCTTCACAAACTCAGCATAATGGTGGCTATCATCAACTTCCTCAGAAAAATTGCCTTCATCACTTGAAGTATAACCAGAATCATGATTACAGCCATTAACTTGGTTTGAAGAATCTGATAATAAACAGCAAAAAGGCCAGATTAATTTGGAAAGACATCAATGAGTATGCAGTATTTCAGTTTCCTAATGCCATACAGGTATTTGAAAATCTAACCTTTAGTTGAATTCTTCAAATCTGAGTTGCTGCAAGTGTCTTTGTTAGCTGGACTGCTTTCCCTGCTAACTAAGAATGCTTGAGCTGATCAATTTATCAATTTAGCACCAAATAGAGCACAGTGTTGTCTCTATATATGTTAAGGCAGGTAGAAGAGAACTGCTTTCGGGGATCACCTTGGCTTTTGAGATACGACTTAAGAAGATCATCAATTGGTATGTCAGCTTCTGCCTGCAATGCAGCTAATTCTTCATTGCGTTCAGCCTCCGTGATTTGGGCTTCATCCTCATCAATTGTGCGCTCGTCATCTTCCTGCAGTACCAACACATATCAGAGTGATTCATATGTTGTGAAGACAATGGAAGATTTCCAGCAGGGGCAGAAATGCAGTATCATAACAATACTTAGGTATATGGCATGTTGTATTATATTTTGTTATTTTGAACAGCAGCTAATCAACAGAAATCTAGGAGTGCCGAGCAGAAATGTGGTATCATAACATACCGGCATGAAAAACAGAACAAGAAAATGGCAAACTGCCAATAAAAACAAATTGTTCAACTTATTCACAACAATAATGTTTGGTACTAAGATCCTTAGGATTCATATGGACAAAATAAAAACATGCGCAAACAAAAAATATTAGCTTACCTGTTCTTCGTTCAAGGAGCTGCTATCGTAGTCATCATCAGTTTCCATTGTATCTGCAACTAAAAGGTGTTAAAGCCTAAAGAAAAGGACAGTTAACTGGATAAGTTTTCTGAAGTATGCAGTAATTCGTCAAGCTAAACACCTAGATCATCAGGAGTTGGTGCATTTATGTTCTCCTCAGCTACTTCCTCCTGCACTGGTTGATTAGTGTGTGAAGGTTCTGCTACATCCTCCTGCAATGGTTGATTAGTGTGCGAAGGTTCTGCTACATCCTCCTGCAATGGTTGATTAGTCTGCGAAGGTTCTGCTACATCCTCCTGCAATGGTTGATTAGTCTGCGAAGGTCCTGCTACTTCCTCCTGGGATGGTTGATTAGTCTGGGAAGGTCCTGCTACTTCCTCCTGGGATGGTTGATTAGTCTGGGAAGGTCCTGCTACTTCCTCCTGGGATAGTACATTTGTCTGTAACAGTCCATTTTCTTGTGTTTGCAAATGGGGAACATCCACGAGATTTTCAGCCAACATTGTAGAATATCTGAAAATTCAAAGCAAATGACAGAAGCTTAGCATGCAGCCAGGGCCAATCGACCTAAAATAAAAAAATCCAAGGTTTGAAATAGACACGGAAAATCAACCAACAATAGATGGTGGTACCTTTCAGTCTGACCTAAAAGGAAATCAAGCTGCTTATCGAGGGCCTTTTTCTTCCTTTCCTCAACCTCTAGTTGATTCTTATAGAGAACCTACATTCACATCATTAAGTGATATTGGTTCAGTTTCTTGAGAACATGACATAGTAAAGTAAGTGGTACAGTAAGGCACACAAAAAAAAAACTTGCCAACTTCTCTATTTTGGTCCAGAACTTCTTCACATCCTTAGAAATATTTAGGGCAACTTTTCTCAGGCGATGTTCCCCCTCCTGCAAGAAAAGGATCATCAAACTAAGATACAACTCCATGGAATCGATATCTGGATGGTAGAAATAAAGGCATCCCTTGATTTGGTACCGATCAAATAAAGTATAAAAAATATAGATTGGTTATATCATAGATAATGCAAACCTTTTGTTTTTTCTCATCCTTTGTTGCTTGGTCAACTACACCCATATTGGCCCTTTGAGCAATCTTTTTAGCCATGGACAACTTCCACTTTCTCTCAGATTCAAACTCCTGCGGGATATTTAAATAAAGAAAGAAAAGATAATAGAATCACTACAGCTCCATGACAGAATCCTGCAATATTACGCCATTTAAAAGGAGGATAGCAAGTATTCAATTGTATTAGTAGCAACTAACCTTTGACAGCCAAACCATTTCCCCCAGAACATGGTCCCAGTGAACTTTTGGCTTCCGAGGCTCCCTTGGAGCTTCAAGAGCCTGAACAGATAGGGAAAAGGTTTCAGTCAATGTACTAAAACCAAAGTGATAACTGGCAATGGATGGCATACCTAACATACAGATTAAATAATACTAGTAACAGAAAACTTAAGAGAAGAGAAGCACTTCTTCAAAATTCTTTCCCACACTGACTACAGGGTATGACAATCGAAATTTGCCATCATGTAAATACGAAATGCTAAGTAAAGAGATGAGGAAGATGGAGAGCAATGATAAAATACAGCTGGTAAATGAGATGTCAAAGCTGCAAGCTAACCTTCTTGCGTCTAGGTCTTGTCTCATGGTCTAGCTTCGACCGGGGACCTTTTGATGCCATCTTTTCAATCCCTTGCAGAGGAGTGTCTCATGTCTTGGGGAATATGTAGAAAAATGGCATACGGGCTGTGCACTGCATATGCTAACAGAGAATTAGTAGCGAGACAGAAGACCTTATCTATTTTAAATAATGCATGCAAGGCAAAGCAAGAGCAAATGGTGAAAGCAGGTCTCAAAGCCATCCAAGCATGTAAATGAGCTTTTTTTTTCAGACTCACTACAACTGAATTTTGACCATTTTAACCCTGCCCATGATATGCTCAATTTCTAGTAAGTAGGATTCATCAGTGACAAGCCAGACCACACCCCCTTGTAGAAGTGAACGGCAGAAAGCAGAGAAGCCTGTCAGGGCACACCAGTGTCACAGCAACATGCTGCCGCAGCAAATCGCAAACGGAAAAGCCGAGCGCACTTGAACGCACAACTGTTCGATTCGATAAAAGCATGTACTTCTGTCACACTAACGTTACAGCAACTGAAAATAAACTAATAGGCGTACCTAGAGTCACATCGTCATTGTCAAACTAACATTCAGTATACATTCACAGCTCGATGACACGGCTGAAACTACTGACCATATTCACATTGGCATTTTCCACCTCCTACACTACCGGAACAACAAACTGACAATGCCGTGCAGCTTAAACAGCCTGTATGGGAGGGCACCAAATGTACCGGAAAGAGCACCGTGGGGTTACCCGAAATAAGCAGGCTATTCTATTTTATTTTTTGAAACTAATAAAGCAAGCACACTACCAGGCCATCACTACCGGGGCAGAAAAAAAGGCGCTCGCCCGCTGATCTCAGAGCTAACCACGGCATCTTTGCCCGAAACGGCAAGGCACACGCCGCATTACCACTTCGCTGCGCTACCCCCAGGGAAGAAAAAATCCACCGATTCAGCGCGCCAAATCTCGAGATCCGGCGAGCCGCATTCCGCGCGAACGGGAGGGCGCCCGGTCCGTCCACCAGGCGAACCTCGCGAAATGCGCGCGGGAAGGGAAGGATGCCGCGGATTCCAACAGGGTTCCGTACATGGAACAGCTGGTCGCGCTACCTACCAATCAGTGGCCCGAGCAGGGGACCGGGCAGAGGTAAGCGGGACGTACCTACGCGCGGGTCGCGGCAGCTCCGGTAGGGTTCGGGGACGGTGGCGGGCTCCGCCGCGGGGCGGGCGTCGCCGTCGGCAGCGGCGGGCCCCGCGGGAGGGGGGAGGGGAGGGCGCTGGGGCGCGCCTCCGGCCCTGGCCCGGCGGCGGCGGCGGCGGCGGTGGAGGGTCGCCGCGGGGAGGGGGTGGGGTGGGTGGTGGGGGGCGGAGGCGGCGAGATCGAGATGGGCTAGGGCACGGGCGGGTTGGGGGGGACTGGGGTTGGCGTCGGGGGCCTGGGGAGCTAAAACTCGGGGTGGGGTGGAATGACGGGAACGCCCCTGGGGGGCGCGCTATGGGGGCACCGCGCGGGGCGGCGTTTTGGGGATTTCGCGTGCGCGTGAGTGGATTCGTGTGTCAGAGGATAAAGGGTGGAGGAGAGGAGGGAGCTAGTGAGGGAGGTCGCCGCCGCGCCCGGCGACAGCGACCGGTGGGTTCGTGCGTCGGTCCGGCCCACCGGCGGGTGCAGCCCAAGATATAGTTTCTTCTTCTTCCTTTTTCTCTTTTATTATATATATACTAGGAAAAATGCCCGTGCGTTGTAACGGGAGAAACAAACCTACACACCCCTTTCATGGAAAACAAATGATGCTCATCTCAACTAAAGCTTACAATTACCGCACGTAATAAGGCATAAGTTTCCATCTTATGTTGTTCATCTATACATGGGTCTGTATTCGACTCAGCTCCACTTCATTATACAAATCTTCATCGCCCTTCCTTTCTCTGTCTGATCATCACCCCCTTGCTCTACTCACCATATCTTCGATAGAACACAAATATTGTTTTTCCTCCACCAACACTTAAAGGACGCAAGGAATGTTTTTTTAGCAGAGTAGAAGCATTGCCGAATCATCTTAATCTTTAGCCAAGACAATTATACTCAAATGGGGTTGATGACCTTATGTTTTTTATACCGAATCGTCAACAATATTGTTTCTTCTACTGTTTTTTTAATAAATAAAAATGGACAAGAGGAAAAAGAGAAAGAATGCATGCATTTGTTGCCTTAACTTAGGAAGGGAGTCAAAATATCCAAGGGACAATGGCGTAGCACCAATTCACGGTCTATTTCTAATCCTACACAGCTGCTATATCGTTGTATATTTTGAAAATCATCCCAATCTTCTTTACAGTATGATGTTCAAGGCAGACTACAGTTTCATATACATAATTGATGATCTGTAACATACAGAAGAAACTGAATTCCATCAATTTTCTGTTGTAGCCGAGTGGTACTTTTACCTTTTCATGATCTAAGGTGTAACCATTAGAAGCAAGTCTCAACAGGCCAATTCTATGTTCCCAAGCAGAATAACATTTGTTAAGCACAACTTAACATCCACGACAACATCAATGACCCCCTCCGTACAGTCTAGACCTGTCATATATGTAGACACCGAAATAGATAGATAAAGCTTCCCCAAAGACATATAACTCTGATTAGTTCATACTTGAGAGAACTGCAAGTATATTACGAAAGTTTGCTCTCTTGATTAGGCAGCCTAATCAAAATGTACATGTATATCTGGCTGTTTGGGATTTGTCAAAGAGCACAATTAATGTGGTTTGAAATGTTGTGCCAAATAAGTTAGCAAACCTCTCTACAAGAGATAGATAATTTGTTATATTATTCAGCAGAACATAATATAAATGGATGCAGTTTTCAACTTGTACCAGTTGTCACCGATGAGGTTTACCATGAGCTAGCACCTTGAGACAAACCAGAATCATTAGAGCCACTATGAAATTTTAACCGTGTATTGCAACGTGATACATATTGTTTTATGATGTCCAATACACATGGGATACTGTGGAATAACAAATTATTCCACATCATCAACATGTGCATCAAACATGACGTTCCTGTGTGGGCTCTCACCCTCTTTCTCAGTTTCTTGCCTTGTCTATCCTTTCCACATGAATGAAATTTCACCCGCAAAATAGATCATAGCGAGCATCGTATTTTAATTTTGTTTAAACCTAAAGTGAGCATCTTATTGCGTGCCAATAAGAATATCCGCATCGATATGCAATGCATCTCAAATGGAGTATCATATCAAGCTTGAAGCCAAGGTTAATTACGGCGAGCGCCTAAAAAAGGTTAACTATTTCTTGAGTACAATTAGTCCATGTAGGTTAAGCGACACATACTGATACATTAACAGGTAGTGGAAACAGGCAAAAGTGTCTAAAGTTGTTGTCTACTTCGAGCTACTTACTACCCACCATTGATTGATGAATACATCATTTTTCTTACCGTGTACAAGACGGTTTAGGTGTTTCATCATCTTTGCTTGCAAGCTATAAGATGCCCCTGGTCCCAGGCCATTGATCATGGCAGAGGCAGATGTAGTCAACAACCTCTTAGACATGAACAATCTGGCTGCACAAGAACACAGATACACACACATCAATGTGCAGAACATCATAGTGAAATTTGTACAAAAGAACAACCAAAATTGCACAAATATCACGCACCAAGTTTGGAAACACGCTGCACAGGACCTGAGCGAATCGTTTGAAGCAGAATTTTGGGCTCAAGTGTTGAGGCCAAACATTAATTTTGCAACTCAAGAAAGGGAAACTGTGAGCAAGATAGAGGAGCATCAATCCAGCTCTTCCCGACTAAGAGATTGGGAAAAGGTGAGATGTTTGAAGAAATTAAGGTGAGGATTAGTTACAGACCTCCACTCCAATTTCTTCAGACAACTGTGAGCAGAACGCATGCGGAAGGGGATGGGGATAGGCACTGCCGCCTCACGACCTCAAGCCAATCTGCCGCACCAGCCACCGACAGCCGCGTCATTGGTGCGCCACCCCTGCACCGTCTCGTGGCAACTGAGACCACATCTGGTGAACTACGTATCTTTTCAGCATACCTGGCGACGCTCGTCCGCAGCCACCGGACGCGGATCCCCTGCAGGGGGCTCGTCCGCCTAAGGTAACGGCCTGACATCTTCACCAGGGCTCGCCTATGGCCTGTAGATCTCAATTCCGGATTCCGATTTAGCGGCGAGGTGAGGAGCGGCAGCGGCGGTGTGTCGTCTTCCTGCGAACGGAGGATGAAGGAGTCGCGTGGCTGGCAGTGGCGGCTGCCGGCAGGAGGTGGCCGTGGCGGCGGCGGAGGCTAGAGGACGCGAGCCTCGTCGCGGCCGCTCGCAGGGCCATGCCCTTCCTTCCTTGGCAGAGGGAGACGGGGGGAGAATGGGAGCACGGGAGCGTCCCCCTCCCCGGCGCTCCTTCTTCTCCTCCGCGGCTCACCACCGCCGTGGCGCCTCATGCCGGCGCCCCACTCACGACACGGGAGCGACTCTGCCGCGCAGAGCGCTCACCTCCTTATCTTGTGTGCCGAGGCTTGCTCGTCTATTTTCCTTTTTACCCAGGCCCAATAGAAAGTAACGGCCCAAGCGTTAACGGAAGAACGTAGACCAAGCCCGTGAGCGAAAGAACGTTGTAATAAGGAATTTTGACAAAAATCTTTAGTGCGTACCCCAAATTAGTACCACCTCGTTTATATTACGATTTTATCTATATAAATTGTAAAAGCGTATTATGACATGAGAAGAAAGCGTATTGTGACGGTGAACCCGACAAAGTCAATCCGTGCTTTATTATTAGGGAGAGATAAATGGATGCAGTTTTCAACTTTTACCAGTTGTCACCGATGAGGTTTACCATGAGCTAGCACCTTGAGACAAACCAGAATCATTAGAGCCACTATGAAATTTTAACCGTGTATTGCAACGTGATACATATTGTTTTATGATGTCCAATACACATGGGATACTGTGGAATAACAAATTATTCCACATCATCAACATGTGCATCAAACATGACGTCCCTGTGTGGGCTCTCACCCTCTTTCTCAGTTTCTTGCCTTGTCTATCCTTCCCACATGAATGAAATTTCGCCCGCAAAATAAATCATAGCGAGCATCGTATTTTAATTTTGTTTAAACCTAAAGTGAGCATCTTATTGCGTGCCAATAAGAATATCCGCATCGATATGCAATGCATCTCAAATGGAGTATCATATCAAGCTTGAAGCCAAGGTTAATTACAGCGAGCATCTAAAAAAGGTTAACTATTTCTTGAGTACAATTAGTCCATGTAGGTTAAGCGACACATACTGATACATTAACAGGTAGTGGAAACAAGCAAAAGTGTCTAAAGTTGTTGTCTACTTCGAGCTACTTACTACCCACCATTGATTGATGAATACATCATTTTTCTTACCGTGTACAAGACGGTTCAGGTGTTTCATCATCTTTGCTTGCAACCTATAAGATGCCCCTGGTCCAGGCCATTGATCATGGCAGAGGCAGATGTAGTCAACAACCTCTTGGACATGAACAATCTGGCTGCACAAGAACACAGATACACACACATCAATGTGCAGAAC
Organism: Triticum aestivum; assembly: GCF_018294505.1. Lineage (NCBI taxonomy): Eukaryota > Viridiplantae > Streptophyta > Magnoliopsida > Poales > Poaceae > Triticum > Triticum aestivum. The sequence continues at coordinate 629,123,574 of NC_057814.1, read as the reverse complement.
ATCATATTGAAAATTGTACAAAAGAACAACCAAAATTGCACAAATATCACGCACCAAGTTTGGAAACACGCTGCACAGGACCTGAGCGAATCGTTTGAAGCAGAATTTTGGGCTCAAGTGTTGAGGCCAAACATTAATTTTGCAACTCAAGAAAGGGAAACTGTGAGCAAGATAGAGGAGCATCAATCCAGCTCTTCCTACGGATGGGAACCGACTAAGAGATTGGGAAAAGGTGAGATGTCTGAAGAAATTAAGGTGAGGATTAATTACAGACCTCCACTCCAATTTCTTCAGACAACTGTGAGCAGAACGCATGCGGCAGGGGATGGGGATAGGCACTGCGGCCTCACGACCTCAGGCCAATCTGCCGCACGCGCCACCGACAGCCGCGTCATTGGTGCGCCACCCCTGCACCGTCTCGCGGCAACTGAGACCACATCTGGTGAACTACGTATCTTTTCAGCATACCTGGCGACGCTCGTCCGCAGCCACCGGACGCGGATCCCCTGCAGGGGGCTCGTCCGCCTAAGGTAACGGCCTGACATCTTCACCAGGGCTCGCCTATGGCCTGTAGATCTCAATTCCGGATTCCGATTTAGCGGCGAGGTGAGGAGCGGCAGCGGAGCGGCCCCCTCCCCGGCGCTCCTTCTTCTCCTCCGCGGCTCACCACCGTCGTAGGGCCTCCTGCCGGCGCCCCCCTCACGACACGGGAGCGACTCTGCCGCGCAGAGCGCTCACCTCCTTATCTTGTGCGCCGAGGCTTGCTCGTCTATTTTCCTTTTTACCGAGGCCCAATAGAAAGTAACGGCCCAAGCATTAACTGAAGAACGTAGACCAAGCCCGTGAGCGGAAGAACGTTGTAATAAGGAATTTTGACGAAAATCTTTAGTGCGTACCCCAAATTAGTACCACCTCGTTTGTATTACGATTTTGTCTATATAAATTGTAAAAGCGTATTATGACATGAGAAGAAAGCGTATTGTGACGGTGAACCCGACAAAGTCAATCCGTGCTTTATTATTACTAGCAAATATGCCCGTGCGTTGCAATGGAAGAAAAAAACTCAATCTTAGGAAAAGAGTGGTTTAAGAGCCCACATAGATACACGCCCACCATTTCAACACGGCAGAGAAGCAGTAATAGCATAAACCATGAATATGAAATATTACTAAAGCTTAATTTCCCAAATCAAGTTTAATAGTGCCAACAATAGTTACAGAGGCATGCATTGTTTTCCACTATAGAGATTGCTACAGAGTATCTACTTTTAGTGTGGATTTTCTAACTTGTAGTTGTATTTTTTACATGGTCTTCCTTGGTCTTTGTACCCGAAATATGACTGTTTCTTGCAAAAAGAAAACAAAAACTCAAATGTGCAGTTATTTTTTTTCATGTAGAGCATACATGTTTTGATTGTTTGAACCTATTCTTTAAAGATGTTTTGATTGTTTGCATCTAATTTTAAATTTAGAAAAAGAGAAAATACACTCAAATCGTTGCTCCAAACATCAATTTTGTGAGTGCCCGTGAGTTTTATACAATTTTATATGGGTGTTCGGCTCGGCTCCCATCCCCATGGACATATGTTCATGTTCTTACAAACGCTTGTAGACGGTGGCAACTGCTGACGCGGATGGTGGTATGTGTGCATGGCATGGTGGTCTTGGCTCCCACTCACCGCCGACCATGCTTCTCGACAGATTGGTCCTAGAGTATTCCTATTCCTATCGTCTTGAAGCTAGCGTTTATCAGGTGTCGTTGGAGGAATAACCTGAGGAGCATGGCGTGCTTCCTCATTGCATCAATCACCGCCGAGTCCATACTGGGTTATTCCTCTTTATTTTTTTGGCAGCTACATACACGGTGTGTTTTTCTAATTGAAATCAACCGATGTGCTTGCGGGAACCATGGGAGTATTTTTCCGTGATGGAAATAAATTCGTGAGTTTTTCCTTGTGTACACGACTTGCCCATCTACTACTCCCTCCGTCTCAAAATTCTTGTCTTAGATTTGTCTATAAATACGGATGTATCTAGTTACATTTTAGTGTTGCATACATCCGTATCTAGAGAAATCTAAGACAAGAATTTTGGGATGAAGGGAGTATTTCTTTGTGTATATTCATCATTTTACCAAACTTGCCCATCTTCTATCGAGTGAACCGCGTTTCGGCTAGCTCTGAGGCATAGTGATCCGTGTACATTTGTTTTCAATTAAATTTAAATTCCTCCATCATGACCAAATCCTATATGTTCCTGGTTTAAGCACATTTAAATTGATCCAGGGCAAATATCCTCACTTCAAAACTCGAGGGGAATTTTCCTCACTTCTTTTAGTTCTCTGTTTATTCTAAATTAGAAAGAAATAAAAACAGCAAAGAGAGAGAGAGGCCCACTTGCCTAGCTGGTCTAGCAAAGGCCCATCTCCTGTTTCTCTTACCCTACCAGAAGTTGCTCAAAAAAACCTAGAGCAGACCGATCCTAAAATTCCTCTCCTCTCTCTCTCGATCCTTTCCCTCTTGCGCCGCCATACAGGCACGCTAGCCCCCATGCCCCGATCTCCTCGCTTCCCCCGCTGCCCGCGCCTCTGGCAAGGCGTTGCCGCCGGCGAGCTCCTCCTCCGCGCCTCCTCTCCTTCCTTTTCTTCCCTCCCCTGACCTCGACGGTGAACCAACACCGCCCAAGTTTGCCCGCTGCCGGCCCACCCTCCCACAGTCCATCGCCACCTCTGTTCTGGCCATGACATCGCCTGAGTTCCCTCTATTCTTTTGCCCTCCCACAGTCGACCACTGCCTCTGCTCGGGCCATGACATCGCCTGAGTTCCCTCTGTTCTCTTTCTTTGTTAATTCCTTTGATTCTTGAGGTAGCATCTCCCGCTCCATTTATTCCATCTTTGACCAACTCCTTTGATGCTACTTGTTGTCGTCAACTCACAAACACATTTAAATTGGTGGGACTGTCTACAAGTAAACGATGTGGGATTATCTATTAACCATAATCTTCTACATTTTATTACAGAAACACTCGCTGGGGCTGGAACATCTCACACAGACAGGCTGAGGCCCAAGTGGCAACGCATCAGCCACGAAACGATCGCAAGGCAAGGCCCAAGCAAGAGCGCAGATGGAACATATACAGTGCACGTACAGACGCGTATAGATAAACGCGCCATTGAAGAAATAGATAGTACCACCTCGGATATTAAGGAAAATATGAAATCAAGAAAAAACGGACAGGAAGAAGCGTATTATGACATGGGAAGAAAGCGCATTGTGACGGTGAACCCGACAAAGTCAATCCGTGCTTTATTATTAGGGAAAGACTAGCACATATGCCCGTGCATTGCAACGGGAGAGATTAGTCTATACATCAAAACAACCCGAACGGTGGCGTCCGGCGATGACACGGAGGTGCACGCCAAAATCTAGATAAATGTAGTTATTTTTTGTTTCTCCTAAAAATCAGATTATTTGCATGAAGAAATGATGGGTAACATAATAGATGCACTATTTTTTCTATTAAAAAATTACAGACTAATAGCACAACATAAAAATCAATGAGTTTATCCCTTCACATTGAACCACGGGCCTCTGCATTTTCTATTTATCCCATGTCAGCACAAACCCATATAGACAACAGCAACAAAACTTCTCATAAAAGACAGAGTTGAACCAAGTTGAGCTGCAGTCTAGCTTCGTGTGGTAGCATAAATTGGGACGGCTCATGTTGTGCGGTGGTAGCATACACTGGGACATCTCTTGCTGTGCGGGGTGGGTTGACGGCAGAAGTCTCGCGTCTCACAACAGCAGCAACACGTGGCCTAGCAGTCGGAGTAGGAATGCAGCTTCGATCGTCAGAGCGTTGTGTGGTGGTGGCGGACAGACAGAGCATGCAGCGGCAACCTTCGGACCTCATCTTGTTTAAATACTCTTTATGCAGCCCATAATCCTCTGCCTTTAATTACTGTGGTAGCCTACAAATCCTCTTTCTTTTAAATTATGGGGCAGCCCACACAATCCTCTGTTTTTTGTCATGGAGCGTGCACAACACGCCCCCCCCCCATCTTGTTTATTTAGCTCACATCCTTTAGTCACAACAATGTTCCTTTCCTCCTTCCCCACGTTTGCTTGTTGACCATAACGTATATGAACAGCTGCAAATCCTTTTCTGACAGCGAGGTGGAAGTAATAAACATGGCATGTGCTAGCTCAGTGGTTGGTGTCTCCTAGACTGAACGAAAGGTCCTGAGTTCGACCCCAGTATTCTACATGGCGTCTATTTTTTGCTGCTTTTCAAAAATCCCACGCTTGCCTCTGTCGGTCAGATGCGCCAAGGCCCATTACAGCAGGGGCGGAGGCCCATTATTGCTGGCGAGGCAATGTTGAAAATATAATCAGGTGTGGTGCGTCAAAAATTAGTACCACCTCATAAAAAACAATAATAATATAGATCATCTAAGCGGGACAAAGCCGGAAAAAAAAACTGAAAGCGTAAATTTACGGGAAGAAGCGTATTGTGACGGTGAACCCGACAAAGTCAATCCGTGCTTTATTATTAAAAATAATAATATAATATAATAATATATATATATATATATATTAATTTTTTTTTAGAGAATTAGAGATTAGAGATTAGAGATAGATTAGGGAGAGATATACTACTATCTTCGTTCCGGAAAGTAAGGCGTATTTTGTTTCGTTAAGACATTCGTTCAACCAATAATTACTCTGTAAATACAAGGTTATATGGCATGAAGTTTGTGCCGCTAGATTCATATTTAAAAGATACTTTTTTATGGTAGTGATTTTGTATCACATAAATTAAATACTAAAAGTGTAATTGTTGGTCAAACTCTTATCTTGACGAAACAAAATACGCCTTATTCATCAGAACGGAGGGAGTCTGTAAGTTGCCATGGGAGCCAATTTTTTTAATGTGTATAAATGCTAGGTTTGTGTTAAGGTAGAAGGAGACGTAGTTACACCTTATATGGCATAGGGCAGGCGAAAGCACCAAGGATTAGATTTTTATTCTGACTAAACGGTGTACGGGAAGATGCGATCAAATATGGCATGAAATTAAGTTATTGCAAAAGATAAGTTAATAAATATGGAGTCGATGTTGTGCTGCAAAAGGTATGTAAACTAGATGTTGCCCCGCGCGTTGCTGCGGGAACCTTAGTAAAACATATGCATAAATAAATGTTAGAAAACTAAAACTATTGCAAAAAAGTAAATTTTAGAATGCTCTCATGATATATTTTAAAAACAATAAAGTATATGAAGCACGTGACAAAATGTTGTATAAAAAAGAGAAATCTATTGGATTGAAGTCAAACGGGATGTTATTTTTTAGAAAAATGTGTAACATGACCTACATATATTTGTTCCTTCTAAATGTACAACGTACAAATATATGTAGGTCAAGCTATAAAAATGTGTAACATGACTATCTACTAGTGGTTGGGCCCCGCCATTGCGGGCCTCTTGAGAGGAAGTTGTGCGCGTATTTCTCCCTCTTAAAAAAACTCATCTTCATCTCAAAATTAAAAAAACTTTCTCACAACACGTGGACATCACATCCATCTCAAAAAGAAAAAGGGAAAGCTAAAAAAATTCTCAAGAAGAAAAGAAAAAAGGTCTCACTTCCAGCTTTCAAAAATAATCTAAAAAAAAAGCTTTTCTCAAAAGAAAAAAGGTCTCACCTCCAGCTTTCAAAAATAATCTCAAAAAAAGCTTTTCTCAAAAGAAAAAAAATCTCACTTTCATCTTCCAAAAATAATCTCCAAAAAAACCAAAGTTTCTCGCCACGGCCAACCAGCATGCGCCACGTGGCATGGTTGCCCTTCTCCCGCACGTTAATGTTTTAGTGCCTGCACACAAAAAAGTGAAACAAATTAATATGCATGGTTGCTGAGGTGGCATGGTTGCATGAATAGATTAGTGCACAATTTTAACTTGTGACCACATGCATGACTTGATGAGGTGGCATAGTTGCATGAAGAGGAAAAACATGGTTGCTGGGGTGGCATGGTTGCATGTATAGATTAGTGCACAAATTGTAACTTGTGACCACATTGTTGACTTGATAATGTGGCACGGTTGCATGAAGAGGAAAAATAGATAGTGAATTACAACTATTTAAGAATAACGGATTAATGTGATTGAGTGGCGTGTTGGGAAGGTGCGATCAAATATGACGTGGTGGGAAAAATTGATTGGATAAAAAAATCAATGGTGGGACGTGGTGGAAGGGGGTGAACCGGTTGACAAAGAGTTCTGCCTGGCACAAAAAGAAACACTACTTTTTTAAGTACTATACTAGGTATGTGCCCGTGCGCTACCACGGAGCTGAAAATTTATAATGTATAGATGCTATGTAAGTTTTAAGGTAGAACGGGACGTAATTTCACCTCGTATGACATGGGGCAAACAGGAAGCACCAAGATTATAATTTTGATCATAAATTTGGTGGCATGGGTCATGCATGGTAAGTAAACTAATGTGATTGAGCGGCATACAAAGAGGTGCAGTCAAATATGACATGGAATTGAGCGATGTAATTCCACGCTATTCCAAATGTTAAGTTAATAACTAGCACAATGCGCGCGCGTTGCTACAAAGCCATAAAAGTTGATGAGTTCCCACCGGCTTAGCAGACCGTCAAAAGATGATGGTCTTGCAGCCGTTGTATGGTTCACGATTGAAAAAGAGAACGAAAAATATAATGGAAGGTCATGTTGCAGTCACTAAAGAGTTTCGAGTGATCATAGTAGGTCCTTTGCAAGATTTATAATGAGATAAGTAATTGTTTTTAAATGGTATGAGTATGTTAAATGCACAAGATCGTGAATTCACTAGTAGAGAAATGGCTAGCCACAACTTTAGTTGGTGGCATCATTTTTAATCAACGCCAACACTATTTTTTTTAAATAGTGGTGGCATAGCATATTTCGTACGTCATCACTATGCCTTTAGGGGTGGCGTTGAATTTTTATCGAATGTCACTTGTATGTGGGACCTAATGTTTTGACGAGGCGTAACTTAGTGGTGGTGTCACAAAACCATCCAACGCCAGCACTAAAGCTAATAGCTATGGCGCGGTAATTTTCATGATGCCACTGACATATTTTGCAGGTCCACTTTCAGGCCTAATACGTCTCCAATGTATCTATAATTTTTTATTGTTTCATGCTATTATAGTATCAATTTTGGATGTTTTATATGCAATTACAAGCATTTATATATTATTTTTTGGGACTAACTTATTAACTTAGTGCCCAGTGCTAGTTGTTGTCTTTACGTGTTTTTCGTTTTCCAGAATATCAGTACCAAACGAAGTCCGAATGCCACGAAAGTTTTGGAGATTTTTTTTCTGGACAAAAGAGACCCTGGAAGCTTCGGGAGAGGGCCAGAAAATGAAGGAGGGGCCCACCAGGCACCAGGACGCGTCCTGGTGGCTCGTGGGGCCCGCGTTCACCCGTTTGACCTAATTCCGCCTTTATAAATTCTCTAAAACCGGGAAACCAATAGGGAGCCACCCGAAATACTTTTTCTGCTGCCCCAAGCTTCTGTTCTCAAGAGATCCTATCTAGAGGCCTTTTTCGGCACTCTGCCGGAAGGGGAATCAACCACGAAGGGGCTCTACATCAACCTTGTTGCCCTTTCGATGATGTGTGAGTAGTTTACCACACACCTACGGGTCCATAGGTAGTAGCTAGATGGCTTCTTCTCTCTCTTTGATCTTCAATACAATGTTCTCCTCGATGTTCTTGGAGTTCTATTCGATGTAATTGATACGTCTCCAATGTATCTATAACTTATGAAGTATTCATGCCATGTTTACAACAATTTTATATGGTTTTGGTATGATTTGAATGGAACTAACCCGGACTGACGTTGTTTTCAGCAGAACTACCGTGGTGTTGTTTTTTGTGCAGAAATCAAAGTTCTCCAAATGCAGCGAAACTTTTTGACAATTTTTTTTGGAAGAAAAGAGGCACTAGGAGCTTCGTGGGAGGGTTAGAAGAGCCACGAGGGCCCCACAAGACACTAGGGCGCGCCAGGGGGCCTGGCTCGTCCTGGTGGGTTGTGGTCACCTCGAGGCCCATCTTCGCGAGATTCCAACGCCAAAAAATCCTATAAATACAGAAACCCCCAGAAATATCCCTAGATCAGAAGTTCCTCCGCCGCAAGCCTCTGTAGCCACGAAAAATCAATCTAGACCCCGTTCTGGCACTCTGCCGGAGGGGGAAATCATCACCGGTGGCCATCTTCATCATCCGGAGGCCACCATGATGAGGAGGGAGCAGTCCACCCTCGGGGCTGAGGGTTTGTACCAGTAGCTATGTGTTTAATCTCTCTCTCTCTCTCTCTCTCTCTCGTGTTCTTGATCAAGGTAGTCAGAGTCGGGATTCGAAGTCGGATCGATTTTCCTCAAATATAATCGAGTCGTGGAATCGAGGATTGTACTAGATTGACTCAAATAAGATATTTTTATGCACACAAGAAATTTATATGGGTTCTATAGAGTTTTGACACTAAATATGGAGCAAAGAACATACACATCAATGCTAGTTGTATTCCACTTCTTTTTATGCCTAACCTATACCATCTAGCTCGCATGTATGGAACATATATGTGAGGGAAATATATAGAATATTTAAACCTTCAATGCACGAAATTTACTTAGGTTCTTTTTAGAGTGCGTGAATAGTCGATCACTTGTCTATCTGACCTGCAATGCTAAAAGTTGAAAGGTCTTGCTCTCCTTCTCCGATCAATCTTCAAGCATCCTCCTTTTCACGCCAATTCCATCTATCGACAAGCCTGATCCTCAATTTTGATCTAGGGTTTCTGAGAGCAAGATCAAAGGTGTTGGCAGCTGAGCGTTTGGGCTTGGGAGGGGAATAAAGGTCCATGAGGTATATGAAAAGGGGTTTTGATGATGGTATAATATTCTGCTACAACTAAACAAACGACTTAGATAAATTAGTAGAATCGGACATAGTCCATAGCATAGTCGGGATTGTACAGTTTTGTACAGGATTATATGATTTGCATCGCGACTCAACATGGATTCTACCTGATTCGGATTCATAGTGGGATTTGGATCACATGCTTCCGTAGGGTCGTGAAGTCGTAGGATTCTAGCAGTCGGGTCGGGATTCTGACTACCTTGTTCTTGATTATTCCCATGCGAACCGGCTTATAGTGTCAACTATATGGAAGTGGTGAAACTACCAGAACTAATTTCCATTACATGTTGGTATCTGTTGGGGAACGTAGCATGCAATTTCAAAAAAAATCCTACGCTCATGCAAGATCTATCTAGGAGATGCATAGCAACGAGAGGGGAAGAGTGTCTCCATGTACCCTCGTAGACCGAAAGCGGAAGCGTTTGTTAACGCGGTTGATGTAGTCGAACTTCTTCTCGTTCCGACCGATCAAGCACCGAACGTACGTCACCTCCGAGTTCTGCACACGTTCAGCTCGATGACGTCCCTCAAACTCTTGATCCAGCAAAGTGTCGAGGGAGAGTTCCGTCAGCACGACGGCGTGGTGACGGTGATGGTGAATTGATCCATGCAGGGGAGGAGAGGCAGCCAAGGGGGCGCCCCACACGACTAACTATGTGAATATGACCGGAGGCGTAAACTGTGGAGGGGGGGGGGCGCTGCAAACGGCTAACAATGTTTGATGTGTGTTCTAGCGGTGCCCCCTTCATATATATAGGTTGGAGGGGAGGAGAGGCAGCCAAGGGGGCGCCCCAAGTAGGAGGAATCCTACTTGGGCACCTCCCAATTCGGCCTCCCCCCTTTCCTATTCCTATTCGGAGTAGGAAGGGAAGAGGGGGAAGGGGGAATCATATTCCCTTTTTCCTTTCCTCCTTCCCCTTTCCTTCTCCAATTTGGCCAACCCATATGGGGCGCGCACCAGCCCCTTTGTGGCTGGTGTGTTCCCCTTTTGGCCCATAAGGCCCATATCTTTTGCCATGGGTGCCCGGAACCCCTTCGGGTAACCCGATAAGTACCCGGTGCTTCCCGGAACACTTCCGGTGTCCGAATACCATCGTCCTATATATCAATCTTTACCTCTCGACCATTTTGAGACTCCTCGTCATGTTCGTGATCTCATCCGGGACTCCGAACAACATTCAGTCACCAAATCACATAACTCATATAATAACAAATCGTCATCGAACGTTAAGCGTGCGGACCCTGCGGGTTCGAGAACTATGTAGACATGACCGAGACACCTCTCTGGTCAATAACCAATAGCGGAACCTGGATGCTCATATTGGCTCCTACATATTCTACGAAGATCTTTATCGGTCGTACCATAATGACAACATACGTTATTCCCTTTGTCATTGGTATGTTACTTGCCCGAGATTTGATCGTCGGTATCTTCATACCTAGTTCAATCTCGTTACCGGCAAGTCTCTTTACTCGTTCCGTAATACATCATCCTGCAACTAACTCATCAGTCACATTGCTCGCAAGGCTTCTTATGATGTCTATTGCCGAGAGGGCCCAGAGATACCTCTCTGATACTCGGAGTGACAAATCCTAATCTCGATCTATGCCAACCCAACAAACACCTTCGGAGATACCTATAGAGCATCTTTATAATTACCCAGTTACGTTGTGACGTTGGATAGCACACAAGGTATTCCTCTGGTATCTGGGAGTTGCATAATCTCATAGTCGAAGGAATATGTATTTGACATGAAGAAAGCAATAGCAATAAAACTGAACGATCAACATGCTAAGCTAACGGATGGGTCTTGTCCATCACATCATTCTCCTCATGATGTGATCCCGTTCATCAAATGATAACACATGTCTATGGTTAGGAAACTTAACCATCTTTGATTAACGAGCTAGTCTAGTAGAGGCTTACTAGGGACACGGTGTTTTGTCTATGTATCCACACATGTATCAAGTTTCCGGTTAATACAATTCTAGCATGAATAATAAACATTTATCATGATATAAGGAAATATAAAATAACAACTTTATTATTGCCTTTAAGGCATATTTCCTTCAGTCTCCCACTTGCACTAGAGTCAATAATCTAGTTCACATTGCCATGTGATTAAACATTAATAGTTCACATCGCCATGTGATTAACACCCAAGAGTACTAAGGTGTGATCATGTTTTGCTTGTGAGAGAAGTTTCGTCAACGGGTCTGCCACATTCAGATCCGTATGTATTTTGCAATTTTTTATGTCTACAATGCTCTACGCGGAGCTACTCTAGCTAATTGCTCCCACTTTCAATATGTATCCAGATTGAGACTCAGAGTCATCTGGATCAGTGTCAAAGCTTGCATCGACGTAACTCTTTACGACGAACTCTTTATCACCTCCATAACCGAGAAATATTTCCTTAGTCCTCTTAGGTAACTAATGATAACTTTGACCGTTGTCCAGTGATCCACTCCTGGATCACTATCATACCTCCTTGCCAAACTCATGGCAAGGTACACAATAGGTCTGGTACACAACGTAGCATACTTTATAGAACCTATGGCTGAGGCATAGGGAATGACTTTCATTCTCTTTCTATTTTCAGCCGTGGTCGGGTTTTGAGTCTTACTCAACTTCACACTTTACAATACAGGCTAGAACTCCTTCTTTGACTGATCCATTTTGAACTCCTTCAAAATCTTATCAAGGTGTGTGCTTCGTGAAAGTCCTATTAAGCGTCTCGATCTATCTCTATAGATCTTGATGCCCAATATATAAGCAGCTTCACCGAGGTCTTTCATTGAAAAACTCTTATTCAAGTATCCTTTTATGCTATCCAGAAATTCTATATCATTTCCAATCAATAATATGTCATCCACATATAATATTAGAAATGCTACAGAGCTCCCACTCACTTTCTTGTAAATACAGGCTTCTCCAAAAGTCTGTATAAAACCATATGCTTTGATCACCTCATCAAAGCGTATGTTCCAATTCTGAGATGCTTGCACCAATCCATAAATGGATCGCTGGAGCTTGCACACTTTGTTAGCACCTTTAGGATTGACAAAACCTTCTGGTTGCATTATATACAACTCTTCTTTGAGATATCCATTAAGGAATGCAGTTTTGACATCCATTTGCCAGATTTCATAATGTGGCAATTGCTAACATGATTCGGACGGACTTAAACATTGCTACGGGTGAGGAAATCTCATCGTATTCAACACCTTGAACTTGTCGAAAACCTTTTGCGACAAGTCAAGCTTTGTAGATAGTAACACTACCATCAGTGTCCGTCTTCCTCTTAAAGATCCATTTATTCTCAATGGCTTACTGTGGTGGAATTGTCACGGAAGATGTCCTAGTGTGAGGACTTAGTCGTGAGGCCAACGCATCTATGTAGTAGCTTGAGAGGGGTTGAGCGGAATCGAGAGACGCAACACACAAGACAAGGATTTAGACAGCTTCGGGCCCCGGGAAACATCATCCGGTAATAGCCCTACATGCTGTTTGAGGCTAGGTCTCATTATCCTCATGGGGGAGTCGCTGTAAACCGGCTCTCCTAGTTGTGTCTAGCCCTAGAGATTATTGCTTGTTGCTTGTCCCTCTTTGGGGAGCCCTGCCCCTCCTTATATATGTTGAAGGGGCGGGTTACATGTGGAGTCCTATTAGGATTAGGACTAGTCTATCTCTAATACAAACCGGATACAAGTCCAGGTCTTAACTCCTTGTAAGACAAATATTCCTCATGCCTTTCCTCTTAAACCGGCCCACCATGAGCCGACCTTCTATGCCTTGGGCCTTGTCACCGTCTGTCCCGCCCGCCGGGTTACCAGTGAATCATAATGTTCAGTCAGGTTGCTTGTAAACCGTCTGGTCTGTGCGGGTCGCCGGTGAATCGCCGAGTGTCAGTGGGGTCTCAAATAAACCGCCCAGTCCGGCCGGGTTATACTTCCGGCCGGTTTACGCCGCGGGGTATATCCCCGACATTAGCCCCCAGTTTAATTTGGATTTATCCATGTTAAACTAATCCTGTAAAATAAACACAAGAACAAACTTGGCAGATTATACTCCGGGTTAAGAATTCTTGTAAACCGGCACCTGATCATCCTTAATTCCTTGTCATTTCCTTCTTCTAGAAAATCCAGGTCAATAAGCCAGCTTCATACTCAATTTACTGACATTGGTTTCTCACAGAGAAATATTGTGAAGAATAATCCACTTGAGTCGGCTTCCAAAGCGCCGGCTTAAGAAATATTGGTCTTGAAATACTCATCTGATGTTCAGCCGGTTTGAAGATGTAAAACTTGCCGGTTTAATATTACCAAAATTGCTGGTTTGTAAATATGGATGGCACCGAGTCATAATTGTTACCGACGCCGGGTCATAATTGTTGCAGACACCGAGTCAATCTGGTTTGCTCAGAACTGAGGATTTGAAGATTTTTCTCCCTTATATCCATATTACCTGTAGCCCCCAAGTCTTGAGCAGAACACAGTGATGGCTTAAGACTTGTTTCCATATAATTACTGCCACTTTGAAGAAATCCATGTTGTTCATCTCAGTCACTAGTAAAAACTGAATACTCCATATATGTAGCCCCCAAGTGCTGGGTCATTATGCAATAATGAGCAGGGACTTTATAAATATGATCATGTAGATTTGAACAATAACGTGTAGCCCCCAAGGGCCGGCTCAGTAAGATAATATTGAGCTGGTACTTTACATGTAACCCCCATCATGGGGCTTGAACCCACGTCCACAAGGTTAAGAGTTTTGTGCTTTACCAACTAAGCAATGGACCTTTCAATATAATGGTTTAAAGACTTGTGTACCTTGAATTGTTGACAGGAGCAATTGGTAGCCTCCAAGGGCCGGCTCATTATGATATGATGAGTCGGGTCTTCAATAAGATGAGCAAAAAATGACTTTGCATTAGCCCCCAAGTGTCATGGTGCATGCTCGCAGCGACATGAGACTTGCATATTTGATATAATCTCAATTTAAATAATGTAGCCCCCAAGTGCCGGGTCGTAAGCCTGCAGCGACCCGGGACTATTCCTTCAATTGTAGAATAAATTATATCCATTGATAATATGATAGCCATTGCACTAAAGCGACTTTGAAAACCTTAATCATAATACTGGTTAGTGATAACCATAAGAAAAATCCATCCATATTGGCTATTAAAGATTTGAATAATATACCCAACGATTTATAAGCGCATGATTCCAATGGCGCAATCCAAATATATACTGGCGACTTATAGTCCAAAGCCAGGCCGGGTTAACAAACACCGGATAATTTCTCATCATACACTGGCGACTTATCGTCTTAAAGCCAGGCCGGGTTAATAAACACCAGTGATTTATGCTTTATTCAACCTGTTTCTGCATACAGCAAGTTTAAAGTGTCCTGGCGGTTTACCGCCGGACGGGTCATAATGCCCAACATATAACCTGGGTTGATAACCAAGGCTGCACTTAAGAATAATCAAATATGAAATATATCATACCTGTGTCATTGAATCACATCGTTGGTTGGCCAACTTTATTGTAGTAAAGGTGATAACCCCAATCTTGAGTACTGATAACTCCTTCCATATTGTGCCGGTTTATGATAAAACCATACCGGGTTGTGATAAACACCGGATTAACCATATATAATACTGGCGACTTATAGTCGAAACCAGATCGGGTTGATAATCTCCGGATTATGACTGATCATATACTGACAACTTGTAGTTGAAAGTCAAGCCGAGTCAATGAACGTCGGTTTAACAGAAAACATCATAAGCTTTGTCAAAAGAGAGAAAAACTTAGCAAAAAGCAAATAAAACCGTTGTAGTCGAGGCTTTTCACGGGCTGCCAGGCCCTAAATTCGACAGCAAAGAATCCCCAAGCAACATTGTGAGCTGTGCTCAGTGGGTGCCTATGTTTGAGCTGTTGTTTTACAACAGTCTCTTTGGCCCCAGATTGATGTGGCTTTGAGCCGATCAAGAGGTGTGACTGTGGTTCGGATACGACCAAGCCCCCAAGTGATGCTGTGGCATTGCGCCGATCAAGAGGTGTAGCTATGGTTCGGGTACGACCAAGCCCCCAAGTGATGTTGTGGCATTGCGCCGATCAAGAGGTGTAGCTATGGTTCGGATACGACCAAGCCCCCAAGTGATGCTGTAGCATTGCGCCGATCAAGAGGTGTAGCTATGGTTCGGATACGACCAAGCCCCCAAGTGATGCTGTGGCATTGCGCCGATCAAGAGGTGTAGCTATGTTCGGATACGACCAAGCCCCCAAGTGATGCTGTGGCATTGTGCCGATCAAGAGGTGTAGCTATGGTTCGGATACGACCAAGCCCCCACGTGATCAATAATATGATAAGCCAATATGGCAGGATACCCATGTTTGAACCGCGCATCATGGCAGCAGGTCCTCTTCGACAACCTTGAAATTTTTGCAATAGATAAATTCTTCTTGAACCGGGATTTTGAACCGGATATTGAGAGCTTCAAAGCTTTGTGGGAGACATCTTTCCCTTGAACCGGATTTTAAACCGGGATCTTCATTTTCAGCCGGAAATTTTCTGACGGCCTTTAAAACTCGAACTTGCGAGAAGTTAATTCCTTTTTGAACCGGACATTTTTAAACCGGATTTGAGAGCTTTAGAGCTTTGTGGGACACTAGTAGAAAACAGGGCTTAGGTCACAGGGCAGTTTTCACATTAGCTCCGGTTCAGTCACGAACCGGGACTAATGTGAGCATTGGTCCCGGTTCGTGAGCCCAGGGGGCCGGCCGGGGCCTCGTGGGCATTGGTCCCGGTTCGTATGGACCCTTTGGTCCCGGTTGGTGGTACAAACCGGGACCAATGGGCCATGCTCCTGGCCCACCACCCTTTAGTCCCGGTTCATACCACAAACCGGGACTAAAGGGCTGGTCCTAGTTGCGGCCAGTGTTTAGTCCCACCTCGCCAACCGAAGGGCGCTCACACCAGTTTATAAGCCCGTCCCTCTATGCCTTGTTGAGCTTCTATTAAAGTGAAAATAGATGCCCTTATACAGGAAATTTGACTTAAATTCATAGTAAATTTCATAGAAATTTAGTATGAATTTAGGTTGAATTTTCTCTATAAGTGCATCTATGTTCATTTTTTATATTTATAAAATAAATAAACCTTAATAAAATAAATAAAACTAAATAAACCTTAATAAAATAAAATAAAATAAACTATAGTAACTACAATAAATAAACCTTAATTAATTAAGTAAAAATAGCAGCAAGTAAAATAAATAAAAATAGCAGCAGTAAAATAAATAAAAATAAAATAATTAAAGTAAAAGACATAAGTAATTAGAAATAAAATAATTAAGTTTTTTGTTGTAAGTAGAAAGAAAACCATTTCAGAGTTCATTTGAAATGCTTTTCAATTTTAGGGTCTTATAGCTCAAAATAATTAGTAAATGCATGAAAAATAACAAATGAAGTCAGAAAGGATTGACAAATGATGATGTTGCTTTGAATGGTGCATTTTGAACACACAAAAAGTCAGGAGTTCAAATAAGTTTAAAAAATGAAATCCCTTTGTAACAGACGAGTTTCCGGATGAAATCCTGATACTTTGAAAGAGATTGTCCGTTTTGTACACGAAGTGCATCCAGTTTTTGCCGTAACCCTCTCAACTTTCTTGCACATGCTATGTGGATGAAATGATGATATCATGCCAACTTTCAACCTTTTCAGAGTTCATTTGAAATGCTTTTCAATTTTAGGGTCTTATAGCTCAAAATAATTAGTAAATGCATGAGAAATAACAAATGAAGTCAGAAAGGATTGAAAAATGATGATGTGGCTTTGAATGGTGCATTTTGAACACACAAAAAGTCAGGAGTTCAAATAAGTTTAAAAAATGAAATCCCTTTGTAACAGACGAGTTTCCGTATGAAATCCTGATACTTTGAAAGAGATTGTCCGTTTTGTACACGAAGTGCATCCAGTTTTTGCCGTAACCCTCTCAACTTTCTTGCACATGCTATGTGGATGAAATGATGATATCATGCCAACTTTCAACCTTTTCAGAGTTCATTTGAAATGCTTTTCAATTTTAGGGTCTTATAGCTCAAAATAATTAGTAAATGCATGAAAAATAACAAATGAAGTCAGAAAGGATTGACAAATGATGATGTGGCTTTGAATGGTGCATTTTGAACACACAAAAAGTCAGGAGTTCAAATAAGTTTTAAAAAATGAAATCCCTTTGTAACAGACGAGTTTCCGGATGAAATCCTGATACTTTGAAAGAGATTGTCCGTTTTGTACACGAAGTGCATCCAGTTTTTGCCGTAACCCTCTCAACTTTCTTGCACATGCTATGTGGATGAAATGATGATATCATGCCAACTTTCAACCTTTTCAGAGTTCATTTGAAATGCTTTTCAATTTTAGGGTCTTATAGCTCAAAATAATTAGTAAATGCATGAAAATAACAAATGAAGTCAGAAAGGATTGAAAAATGATGATGTGGCTTTGAATGGTGCATTTTGAACACACAAAAAGTCAGGAGTTCAAATAAGTTTTAAAAAATGAAATCCCTTTGTAACAGACGAGTTTCCGTATGAAATCCTGATACTTTGAAAGAGATTGTCCGTTTTGTACACGAAGTGCATCCAGTTTTTGCCGTAACCCTCTCAACTTTCTTGCACATGCTATGTGGATGAAATGATGATATCATGCCAACTTTCAACCTTTTCAGAGTTCATTTGAAATGCTTTTCAATTTTAGGGTCTTATAGCTCAAAATAATTAGTAAATGCATGAAAAATAACAAATGAAGTCAGAAAGGATTGAAAAATGATGATGTGGCTTTGAATGGTGCATTTTGAACACACAAAAAGTCAGGAGTTCAAATAAGTTTTAAAAAATGAAATCCCTTTGTAACAGACGAGTTTCCGGATGAAATCCTGATACTTTGAAAGAGATTGTCCGTTTTGTACACGAAGTGCATCCAGTTTTTGCCGTAACCCTCTCAACTTTCTTGCACATGCTATGTGGATGAAATGATGATATCATGCCAACTTTCAACCTTTTCAGAGTTCATTTGAAATGCTTTTCAATTTTAGGGTCTTATAGCTCAAAATAATTAGTAAATGCATGAGAAATAACAAATGAAGTCAGAAAGGATTGAAAAATGATGATGTGGCTTTGAATGGTGCATTTTGAACACACAAAAAGTCAGGAGTTCAAATAAGTTTTAAAAAATGAAATCCCTTTGTAACAGACGAGTTTCCGTATGAAATCCTGATACTTTGAAAGAGATTGTCCGTTTTGTACACGAAGTGCATCCAGTTTTTGCCGTAACCCTCTCAACTTTCTTGCACATGCTATGTGGATGAAATGATGATATCATGCCAACTTTCAACCTTTTCAGAGTTCATTTGAAATGCTTTTCAATTTTAGGGTCTTATAGCTCAAAATAATTAGTAAATGCATGAAAAATAACAAATGAAGTCAGAAAGGATTGACAAATGATGATGTGGCTTTGAATGGTGCATTTTGAACACACAAAAAGTCAGGAGTTCAAATAAGTTTTAAAAAATGAAATCCCTTTGTAACAGACGAGTTTCCGGATGAAATCCTGATACTTTGAAAGAGATTGTCCGTTTTGTACACGAAGTGCATCCAGTTTTTGCCGTAACCCTCTCAACTTTCTTGCACATGCTATGTGGATGAAATGATGATATCATGCCAACTTTCAACCTTTTCAGAGTTCATTTGAAATGCTTTTCAATTTTAGGGTCTTATAGCTCAAAATAATTAGTAAATGCATGAAAAATAACAAATGAAGTCAGAAAGGATTGAAAAATGATGATGTGGCTTTGAATGGTGCATTTTGAACACACAAAAAGTCAGGAGTTCAAATAAGGTTTAAAAAATGAAATCCCTTTGTAACAGACGAGTTTCCGGATGAAATCCTGATACTTTGAAAGAGATTGTCCGTTTTGTACACGAAGTGCATCCAGTTTTTGCCGTAACCCTCTCAACTTTCTTGCACATGCTATGTGGATGAAATGATGATATCATGCCAACTTTCAACCTTTTCAGAGTTCATTTGAAATGCTTTTCAATTTTAGGGTCTTATAGCTCAAAATAATTAGTAAATGCATGAAAAATAACAAATGAAGTCAGAAAGGATTGAAAAATGATGATGTGGCTTTGAATGGTGCATTTTGAACACACAAAAAGTCAGGAGTTCAAATAAGTTTTAAAAAATGAAATCCCTTTGTAACAGACGAGTTTCCGGATGAAATCCTGATACTTTGAAAGAGATTGTCCGTTTTGTACACGAAGTGCATCCAGTTTTTGCCGTAACCCTCTCAACTTTCTTGCACATGCTATGTGGATGAAATGATGATATCATGCCAACTTTCAACCTTTTCAGAGTTCATTTGAAATGCTTTTCAATTTTAGGGTCTTATAGCTCAAAATAATTAGTAAATGCATGAAAAATAACAAATGAAGTCAGAAAGGATTGAAAAATGATGATGTGGCTTTGAATGGTGCATTTTGAACACACAAAAAGTCAGGAGTTCAAATAAGTTTTAAAAAATGAAATCCCTTTGTAACAGACGAGTTTCCGGATGAAATCCTGATACTTTGAAAGAGATTGTCCGTTTTGTACACGAAGTGCATCCAGTTTTTGCCGTAACCCTCTCAACTTTCTTGCACATGCTATGTGGATGAAATGATGATATCATGCCAACTTTCAACCTTTTCAGAGTTCATTTGAAATGCTTTTCAATTTTAGGGTCTTATAGCTCAAAATAATTAGTAAATGCATGAAAAATAACAAATGAAGTCAGAAAGGATTGAAAAATGATGATGTGGCTTTGAATGGTGCATTTTGAACACACAAAAAGTCAGGAGTTCAAATAAGTTTTAAAAAATGAAATCCCTTTGTAACAGACGAGTTTCCGGATGAAATCCTGATACTTTGAAAGAGATTGTCCGTTTTGTACACGAAGTGCATCCAGTTTTTGCCGTAACCCTCTCAACTTTCTTGCACATGCTATGTGGATGAAATGATGATATCATGCCAACTTTCAACCTTTTCAGAGTTCATTTGAAATGCTTTTCAATTTTAGGGTCTTATAGCTCAAAATAATTAGTAAATGCATGAAAAATAACAAATGAAGTCAGAAAGGATTGAAAAATGATGATGTGGCTTTGAATGGTGCATTTTGAACACACAAAAAGTCAGGAGTTCAAATAAGTTTTAAAAAATGAAATCCCTTTGTAACAGACGAGTTTCCGGATGAAATCCTGATACTTTGAAAGAGATTGTCCGTTTTGTACACGAAGTGCATCCAGTTTTTGCCGTAACCCTCTCAACTTTCTTGCACATGCTATGTGGATGAAATGATGATATCATGCCAACTTTCAACCTTTTCAGAGTTCATTTGAAATGCTTTTCAATTTTAGGGTCTTATAGCTCAAAATAATTAGTAAATGCATGAAAAATAACAAATGAAGTCAGAAAGGATTGAAAAATGATGATGTGGCTTTGAATGGTGCATTTTGAACACACAAAAAGTCAGGAGTTCAAATAAGTTTTAAAAAATGAAATCCCTTTGTAACAGACGAGTTTCCGGATGAAATCCTGATACTTTGAAAGAGATTGTCCGTTTTGTACACGAAGTGCATCCAGTTTTTGCCGTAACCCTCTCAACTTTCTTGCACATGCTATGTGGATGAAATGATGATATCATGCCAACTTTCAACCTTTTCAGAGTTCATTTGAAATGCTTTTCAATTTTAGGGTCTTATAGCTCAAAATAATTAGTAAATGCATGAAAAATAACAAATGAAGTCAGAAAGGATTGAAAAATGATGATGTGGCTTTGAATGGTGCATTTTGAACACACAAAAAGTCAGGAGTTCAAATAAGGTTTAAAAAATGAAATCCCTTTGTAACAGACGAGTTTCCGGATGAAATCCTGATACTTTGAAAGAGATTGTCCGTTTTGTACACGAAGTGCATCCAGTTTTTGCCGTAACCCTCTCAACTTTCTTGCACATGCTATGTGGATGAAATGATGATATCATGCCAACTTTCAACCTTTTCAGAGTTCATTTGAAATGCTTTTCAATTTTAGGGTCTTATAGTTCAAAATAATTAGTAAATGCATGAAAAATAACAAATGAAGTCAGAAAGGATTGAAAAATGATGATGTGGCTTTGAATGGTGCATTTTGAACACACAAAAAGTCAGGAGTTCAAATTAGTTTAAAAAAATGAAATCCCTTTGTAACACACGAGTTTCCGGATGAAATTTAAACTATTCAAATTTGGAAACTAATGGATTAACAGAAAGTTTATAATTATTCTGAGCTAAAAGCAAAAAGAATAAAAAATAAAGCAAAAATCAAAAGAAAATAAATAATTCAAAAAACAAAAAAATACTGGAAAAAATAAAAAAATGCCGCCTAATGGGCCACACAGCCTGCATACGACTAGAAACCCATCTGCACATGGGCCAGGATGCAGGCCCGGAGGCCCAATAGGCCCAACATGGCAATGACAAAGGTAGGCATGTATAATGCCTGCATATTAGAGAGGAGCTCAGCACCTGAGCTGCAGCGCAGCTTATAAACAGGTGCTGAGCTCTCTCAGCTAGCGAGGTGGGACTAAACTTCCCACCGCACCGCGCCAGCACATTAGTCCCGGTTGGTGGCTCCAACCGGAACCAATGCTCCCCTTTGGTCCCGGTTGGTGCCACCAACCGGGACCAAAGCCCTCTGCTTCCCGCCCTTTGCGCTGGTGAAAAGAGGCCTTTAGTCCCGGTTGGTGGCACCAACCGGGACCAAAGGGTGGGTATTGGTTCCGGTTGGAGCCACCAACCGGGACCAAAGCCTTTGCTATATAAGTAGCACTTTGGAAATTTTCTGATTTCCATCGCCAGTGTCCCCCCGCCCGACGACGCCGCGAGCTCGATCTACGCCGCCAGGCTGCCCCGTCGTCGTCGCCGTCGCCCGTGCCCCGAGCCCACGCCATCGCCCGTCGCCGTCGTCCTCCGCCCCCCGCCGCCGTCGCCGTCGGCCTCCGCCGCGCACCCCCGAGCCGTCGCCCCGTATACGTCACCGTCGCCGCCCTCCGCCCCCGGCCCGCCGCGGTCGCCGTCGCCCTCCGCCACCCTGTGAGCGCCGCCCCGATCCCCTCCTCCTCCTCCCTGTAATGGCCGCCGCCGCTGCCGCCACGCCCCCTAGCTATAGTACTGTACGTAGTTTAATTTAGATTGTAATTTAGTTGTATTAATTTGGATGTGTAGTTAGATGTGTAGTTAATTTAGTTGTTGTAATTTAGATGTATTAATTTAGATGTGTAGTTTAGATTTTTCATATTTAGAAGTCATTTATGTATGTTCATATTTAGAAGAAAAAGAAGGAGAGAAAAAAGGAAAATAAGAAGAGGAAGAACGAGAAGAAGAAGAAGAAGAATAAGAAGAAGAGGAGAGGAAGTAGAGGAGAAATAAATAAGAAGATGAAAAAGAAGAAAAAAAAGAGTAGAAGAAGAAGAAATAGAGGAGAAGAAGAAGAAATAGAATAATATATTATTCTATTTTTTCTTCTTCTCCTCTATTCCTTCTTCTTCTCCTCTTTTTTCTTTTTTTCTTCGATCTCCTCCTCTATTCCTTTCTTCTTCTCCTCTTTTTTTTCGTCTTCTTCCTCTTCTTATTTTTTATCGGGTATGTCGTTGTCGATATATGTACCCCCCTCCCCGATAACTTTTAGTAAGTACTACTTAGAAAGTGTTTAATAGAATTAGTTAGAAAAATAATAGAACTAGTTAAACTAGCTAGTTTATTTGTAGTAAGTACTACTTTATTCTATTTATAGTAAGGAAATTAATAGAACTAGTTTGTTTTTTTAGTTAAAGCAATTATTCCCGCATCGACGTCGACGATGCCTATCCCGCATCCTCGTCGTCGACTCGGCGGAGGAGGCCGGCTTGATCAGAGGGGCCATGTCCGGGACTGGGCTCCGCCGGGCTGGTTTTGGGAGGTGCTACCTTCCGGTGGGCGTAGGTTGGTGAGGAACCAGCCCGTCGTTGACCCGATCCTTGTTTGGTGGCGCTCGCGTGGGCCAGTGACGGTGCCGAGGCTTCCGGACACCGCGGAGGAGGTACGTCACCGTGTCAGCGAGGAGGACCAGCACGTCCGTCGCTACATGGTTGCGTTGGAGGGCAGGTTCGACAATACCTGGCAGGTTCTTCAGGGATCTCACTGGAGCTATGATCCTGTGATGGTTCCGTCCCTTTGGGTGTCCACCGCCCGCGCCGATACCCGTCGGGCGCTACTGTTCTAGCTGTACTAGCGATGCTATATGTATGATAGTATTCGAGGTGTATTAGTGATAATATTCGGCGATGTACGGACGCATGGAGATGATGTAGTTTTGCTTATAATTGAATGCATCCTAATTTGAATACTACTTTATTTTGTGATTTGATTTTGCTTATTGAATGCTCAAAGTGGAAAACTACTCCGATCCTACTTTGAATGCTAAAATTGGAGAGCACTATGATTAGTTGATAGCTTATAGGGTTTTTGTTTTCGCAGAAATCTAGGAGCCCCCCGGCCCCTCCATCATCCCCGCCGTCGTCCCCGTCACCGCCCCTCCGACATCGAGGTGAGACCAGCCAAATCCTCTTTTAGAAAGATAATTAAACGATATTTCGGGTTGACTGTAAGTCTGTCGAGTCTCCACCATATATGAGAGGACGAAGAATCCCGACTGTTGTCGTGGGGGTAGCTTCTCCTTCGTTCCCGTGTGCTAGACAATTTGGTGTAATGCACTCGAGAACGAAAGGAGGAGCTACCATCACCGACGGTCGCAAATGTCAGAGAGGAATCAGTGAGGGAGAGTTCCACCATATATATATGAGAGGACGAAGAATCCCGACTGTTGTCGTGGGGGTCGCTTCTCCTTTGTTCCCGTGTGCTAGCTAGACATTTTGGTGTAATGCACACGGGGACAAAGGGAGGAGCGACCATCACCAACGGTCGAATGTATACACCACGTGAGCTGAGAGTTTTCAAGAAAAGACTCGACAAACCGATAGTCAACCCGTGATGAATAATAATGATCTAACTTAGGTTTTTTAGTACATATATTTAATTGTAGATGTTTAATATTTGAATTATATATGAACATAGGAAATGTCGTACTCGGACGACGAAAGTCTCCCGGGGGAGTGCGACTGGTGCCACGACGACCGAGGTCAGTGCGACAGGCCTCACCTGGACGAAGATCGGCGCTTCAGTATTAAGCTGGAGGAGACGTTCGATGTTGAAACGGTACGCAACGACGACAAGTGTTATTTTTTCGTAATTAAGCACGACTTCAACTATTTCAACGTGTACTTTTCATCTTTTACAATTCGGCTAGCTTATCCCATGCCATGCAAGACGCTACGTCTTGGAGAGGATGGGTTTTGAAGACCATGAAAGTATGGAAACAAAGAAAATTCACCTAAGGACCCATCATGATATAGATTTTGAAGTAAAGCTGTATAATTCTGAGAGCGTAACCCATTTTGGTTGCAAAAATTGGGAAGCATTTTGCAAGATGTATGGTTTTGATGAGGGTATGCTTGTCACCATGGATCTTGGTGATCCTGACATCGAGCAAGACAATATGGACATTTGGGTCCTTGTTGATACGCCTCCAATTCTACCGCTATGTGAGTTTCTCAAACATAGTTATTAGCTAATTTATATTGTTCATTTCAAAATAGTTGACAGCTTATTTTCATTGACAGCTTATTTTGATTGTTCAAACAATGTGCGGAACATGGTAGACAGAACCTACTACACCGATGGCTCTGAGTTAACTTATAAGGAGAAAACTCATCTGGTCGGATTTTGTACTGATATTGAGAATTACAATATCTACAATCAAACTCCTCATCATTATGGTCCTCCATACGTGCCACTAGTGCACGTGTTGAACTACGGTAACTACTATGGAGATACCCTGGTAAGATTTCTTACTATTACGACATCCGTGCATATTTTGCATAGTTCTAAAACTAGTGCATTATCATTGCTAACTATGAAGTTATTACTATGTTTTTCAACAGATAATCCCAGAGGATTGTGTGCCTCATTTGATGTATCAGAATGGTAGGCTTGATGTTTTGAATATACAACCAGGTCATCCTACGAATCTCAACTGTCCATACCGGATTTCTAAAAGAAGTGGAGACATGCAAATCAAAGAATGGAAAAAATGTATGGACAGTCGCAAGGAGCTTCTTGGAAGCAAAAGGAAGCGAGGCGCAAGAATTGGAGACAGGATGATCTCCATTCTCCATAATGGAGAGTCAGGGTCTATATTGTTTTATGCTATTTTACCTTAAAGAGGGTATTTCGGTCCTACCTAATACTGATGATCATGTGCTAAGAACAATTAAGTAGGGTTGGTTCGATGACTGTGAGGATGATGATCGTATGACTTGTTATTAATAACGAGTAGAAGTTGTATGATGATGATTAGTAGGACTTGTTATTATATATGATGATGCATGATGCGTGCATGAAGAGTTATTATATATCAGCGGGTGAAATGAACATGGATTGGATTGAAGTGAAGGCAACATGCATGTGGTGCGTGTCGAAAGTAGTACAATCCAAACTTGATCAAGTCCGGATTAGTATTACTTTCGACATGCACCACATGTTGCCTTCACTTCAATCTAAGCCATGTTTAGGCATAGCAGTACGTAGCGTTGGTAAACCAAGCACGGAGATATAAGAGAGGACACTTCTCTCTAATAGCTACCTAATAACAACCTAAATTAACCCCCCAAAACCCCCAAACCCCCCCCCCTTTCAAAAAAAACAAAAACCTCAGCTCCTGCCAGGTGCTGACGCGTGGATGCCTATTGGTCCCGGTTGGTGGCACCAACCGGGACCAAAGGCCCTCCTGCCTGGGCTCCCCGCACCAGCCACGTGGACGGCCTTTAGTCCCGGTTCGTGTAAGAACCGGGACTAAAGGGCTAGGGCATTAGTAACGACCCTTTAGTCCCGGTTCCTGAACCGGGACTAAAGGCCCTTATGAACCGGGGTAAAAGCCCCTTTTCCTACTAGTGGGAGAACAGATTTCCCTTGAACCGGATTGTAAACCGGATATTTGAGAGCTTCAGTGAGACTGACTTCCCTTGAGCCGGATTTTAAACTGGAATCCTTTCTGATGACCCAAAACTTCTTCATTGAGTCGGGATTTTGTAACTGTCATATACTTTCTAAACCGGAAACTTCCTGACGGCCTTTAAATTTTCATCAATATAACAGTAGCCTCCGGGACCGGGTTATCTGTCCTCCATCGTCGTGGGGTTCTTAAATTTGCTGAAACTGGCAAGATTTGCTTGAGTCATATCATTGTAGCCCCCGAGTCTCAAGGCGACTCGAGGAGTTGGCTTGAGATTCTTCATATTTGACCGTGATATAATCCGGCATAACTTGTATATCATTGGTGTTGATAGCACGATGTGAATCCATAGAAGGTTGAGGTGACTGCGGCAGGTTATAAATGATCCCGTATGAGCCGTGTCAGCAACTCGGCCAATGGTTCCTTCCAACTGGCGATTTGAAGTTAACCAAATTGTAGTGGCGGCGACTTGTGCGCCTGCCCATTGAGCCACCCAGTGCAGACGGCAGTTGATAGTATATGATAATTTGCCTCCATTTTGTTGAAAGAAAACCGGGTTACCCAAGCTGTTGACTTGCTCATACTGAATTAACAGCTCATGCAGACAGGTGCGGCCCGGTATGTTGATGCAGTCCAGGCCGCGAGAGACGGACGGAAAAGATGACCACAGCTGCAGAGGCGGCAGAAAACAGATGAGCCGACCGCGGCATTGTAAGTCGGTGCGGACGGGCGAGTCAACCATGTTATGTTGATGTAGTGAACAATTATCCTGCATCAATTGCAAACCAGAGTAATTGTTCTTTGTCAAAAAAAAGTATGTTAATGAACTTTAATGGATAGATATCACCTGATTGTTCGGATGACGGATGATCCGTTTAACGCAACAGAGGCGGCTCAGGCAGACCGACGACTCAATACAATCCCGGCGGTTCACATAGACCGGCGACTCCCAGCGGCTCAATATGCGGCATAAGCATTTGAAGAATGTGTTTCCTGGCCAGTGCATCAGACTGGTCATCGCATGCCCAGGCGCACCAATTAAAACAGATCCATTATTCAGACGCCTTGATGATTTGAACTTTCACTTGCAACCTCAGGACCTGATCTCTGGCGACTTTGCAATGAATAGAAGCGGGCTGAGGTAGAGGTGACACGGCAACAGCGGCGACTGGGTCAACAAAGTACACACACATTGTAATTTGGAGAAGGCAGTCAAAGCGCCGGCCTGCAGAGATGCCGTGGCAACTGCAGCAGGCGGCTTGGAGCAACGGAGGATCAAGGCCGCGCGGACGGCGGCTCACCAGTCTCAGCAGCGGAGCCAACAAGCCATCAAGGTAGGCCGCGATGAAAGCGGTGGTTTGCGAGCAAGGCAGCAGCCCTAATGCGGCAGCTGGACCGGCGACTTGGCGGGGGCGGCTCAGGGAGAGCGGAGGCGCGAGGTCGACGAGGTCGACGAGGCGGGGCCTGCGGCTGTGTCGATGGAAGCGGCCGGTGACTTTACGCAAGGTCAGTGCAAGGGTGGCGCGGACCGAGATCATAACAGCAGCATCCGAGTCCAACTCCCGTCCCCCGTCCTCGTCCCTGTTGGCTTAACTGTTCATGTCTGTGTCTTCCAGGTCGTGGCCGGTTTCGAGGCTGAGCCCGATTCCCCCTTTTTTTTGACATATGGAACAATCGCAACTTTTCCTTACGTGCACCCATCGTTGTATGCACGAATCAGTGGGGCTTGGTGGATTGGCACTGTTATTTTCAATTTGACCACAAGCCGTCGGTACGGATCGGATCTGCAGCGAAAAAACTCCATAGCCTCAAGAACACGCTTCAAAAATTAACCTGACGTCGGATCACCGGATCATAAGTACGTGCCACGGCACGCAAAGCCACCCGAACTTCTGATGTAGATCTTTTCAACCGGCTCTTCTTTACCGGCAAAAAATTGCAAACTTCTCGATCCCTGAGTGAGGTCCCTCCAAGAACTCAACACCACCGTGCGCATGCCCCAAGGTGGGCGCCAACTGTCGTGGAATTATCACGGAAGATGTCCTAGTGTGAGGACTTAGTTGTGAGGCCAACACATCTATGTAGTAGCTTGAGAGGGGTTGAGCGGAATCGAGAGACGCAACACACAAGACAAGGATTTAGACAGCTTCGGGCCCCGGGAAACATCATCCGTAATAGCCCTACATGCTGTTTGAGGCTAGGTCTCATTATCCTCATGGGGGAGTCGCCGTAAACCGGCTCTCCTAGTTGTGTCTAGCCCTAGAGATTATTGCTTGTTGCTTGTCCCTCTTTGGGGAGCCCTGCCCCTCCTTATATATGTTGAAGGGGCGGGTTACATGTGGAGTCCTATTAGGATTAGGACTAGTCTATCTCTAATACAAACCGGATACAAGTCCAGGTCTTAACTCCTTGTAAGACAAATATTCCTCACGCCTTTCCTCTTAAACTGGCCCACCATGAGCCGGCCTTCTGTGCCTTGGGCCTTGTCACCGTCTGTCCCGCCCGCCGGGTTACCAGTGAATCATAATGTTCAGTCAGGTTGCTTGTAAACCGTCTGGTCTATGCGGGTCGCCGGTGAATCGCCGAGTGTCAGTGGGGTCTCAAATAAACCGCCCAGTCCGGCCGGGTTATACTTCCGGCCAGTTTACGTCGCGGGGTATATCCCCGACACTTACCGATCATTGGGCAAGTCCACCAAAGTCCATACTTTGTTCTCATACATGGATCCTATCTCAGATTTCATGGCCTTAAGCCATTTTGCGGAATCTGGGCTCATCATCGCTTCCTCATAGTTTGTAGGTTCGTCATGGTCTAGTAACATGACTTCCAGAACAGGATTACCGTACCACTCTGGTGCGGAACGTGCTCTAGTTGACCTACGAGGTTCAGTAGTAACTTGATCTGAAGTTTCATGATCATTATCATTAGCTTCCTCTCTAGTTGGTGTAGACATCACTGGAACTGATTTCTGTGATGAGTTATTTTCCAATTCGAGAGAAGGTACAATTACCTCATCAAGTTCTACTTTCCTCCCACTTACTTCTTTCGAGAGAAACTCCTTCTCTAGAAAGGATCCATTCTTAGCAACAAAGATCTTGCCTTCGGATCTGTGATAGAAGGTGTACCCAACAGTTTCTTTTGGGTATCCTATGAAGACGCACTTCTCCGATTTGGGTTCAAGCTTATCAGGCTGAAGCTTTTTCACATAAGCATCGTAACCCCAAACTTTAAGAAACGACAGCTTAGGTTTCTTGGCAAACCACAGTTCATACGGTGTCCAACGGATTTAGATGGTGCCCTATTTAAAGTGAATGCAGCTATCTCTAATGCATAACCCTAAAACGATAGTGGTAATTCAGTAAGAGACATCATAGATCGTACCATATCTAATAAAGTACGGTTACGACATTCGGACACACCATTACGCCATGGTGTTCTAGGTGGCGTGAGTTGTGAAACTATTCCACATTGTTTTAAATGAAGGCCAAACTCTTAACTCAAATATTCGCCTCCGCGATCAGATCGTAGAAACTTTATTTTCTTGTTACGATCATTCTCCACTTCACTCTGAAATTCTTTGAACTTTTCAAATGTTTCAGACTTTTGTTTCATTAAGTAGATATACCCATATCTGCTCAAATCATCTGTGAAGGTCAGAAAATAACGATACCCGCCGCGAGCCTCAATACTTATCAGACCGCATACATTAGTACGTATTATTTCCAACAAGTCAGTGGCTCGCTCCATTGTTCCGGAGAACGGAGTCTTAGTCATCTTGCCCATGAGGCATGGTTCGCAAGTATCAAATGATTCATAATCAAGTGATTCCAAAAATCCAGCTGCAAGAGTTTCTTCATGCTCTTTACACCAATATGACCTAAACGGCAGTGCCACAAGTATGTTGCACTATCATTATTAACTTTGCATCTTTTTGGCATAAATATTATGAATATGTGTATCACTACGAATCGAGATTCAATAAACCATTCACCTTGGGTGTATGACCAACGAAGGTTTTATTCATGTAAACAGAACAACAATTATTCTCCGACTTAAATGAATAACCGTATTTCAATAAACATGATCTAATCATATTTATGCTTAACACAAACACCAAATAACATTTATTTAGGTTCAACACTAATCCCGAAGGTAGAGGGAGTGTGCGATGGTGATCGTATCAACCTTGGAATCACTTCCAACACACATCATCATCCCACCCTTAACTAGTCTCTGTTCATTCTGCAACTCTTGTTTCGAGTTACTAATCTTAGCAACTGAACTAGTATCAAATACCCAGGGGTTGCTATGAACACTAGTAAATTACACATCAATAACATGTATATCATATATATATATATAATATATATATATATATATATATATATATATATATACACCTTTGTTCACTTTGCCATCCTTCTTATCCGCCAAGTATTTGGGGCACTTCCGCTTCCAGTGACCATTTCCTTTGCAGTAGAAGTACTTAGTTTCAGGCTTAGGTCCAGATTTGGGCTTTTTCCCAGGAGTGGCAACTTGCTTGCCATTCTTCTTGAAGTTCCCTTTCTTTCCCTTGCCCTTTTACTTGATACTAGTGGTCTTGTCAACCATCAACACTTGATGCTCTTTCTTGATTTCTACCTTCGCTGATTTCAGCACTTCGAAGAGCTTGGGAATCATTTTTGTCATCCCTTGCATGTTATAGTTCATCACGAAGTTCTAGTAGCTTGGTGATAGTGACTAGAGAACTCTGTCAATCACTATCTTATCTGGAAGATTAACTCACACTTGATTCAAGCGATTGTAGTACCCAGACATTTTGAGTACATGCTCACTGGCTGAGCTATTCTCCTCCATATTGTAGGCAAAGTAATTGTCAGAGGTCTCATACCTCTCAACATGGGCATGAGTCTGAAATACCAATTTCAACTCTTGGAACATCTCATATGTTCTGTGGCGTTCAAAACGTTTTTGAAGTCCCGGTTCTAAGCCTAAAGCATGGCGCACTAAACTATCAAGTAGTCATCATACCGAGCTTGTCAAACGTTCATAACGTATGCATCTGCTCCTGCAATAGGTCTGTCACCTAATGGTGCATCAAGGACATAGTTCTTCTATGCAGCAATGAGGATAATCCTCAGATCACGGACCCAGCCCGCATCATTGCTACTATCAAGTTTCAACTTAGTTTTCTCTAGGAACATATCAAAAACATAGGGGAGCTACAATGCGAGCTATTGATCTATAACATAATTTGCAAATACTATCAGGAGTAAGTTCATGATAAATTAAAGTTCAATTAATCATATTACTTAAGAACTCCCACTTAGATCACGCAAGATCTATCTAGGAGATGCATAGCAACGAGAGGGGAAGAGTGTGTCCACGTACCCTCGTAGACCGAAAGCGGAAGTGTTTGTTAACGCGGTTGATGTAGTCGAACTTCTTCTCGTTCCGACGGATCAAGCACCGAACGTACGGCACCTCCGAGTTCTGCACACGTTCAGCTCGATGACGTCCCTCGAACTCTTGATCCAGCAAAGTGTCGAGGGAGAGTTCCGTCAGCACGATGGCGTGGTGACGGTGATGGTGAATTGATCCGCGCAGGGTTTCGCCTAAGCACTACGTGAATATGACCGGAGGCGTAAACTGTGGAGGGGGGCGCCGCACACGGCTAACAATGTTTGATGTGTGTTCTAGCGGTGCCCCCCTTCATATATATATAGGTTGGAGGGGATGAGAGGCAGCCAAGGGGGCGCCCCAAGTAGGAGGAATCCTACTTGGGCACCTCCCAATTCGGACTCCCCCCTTTCCTATTCCTATTCGGAGTAGGAAGGGAAGAGGGGGAAGGGGAATCATATTCCCTTTTTCCTTTCCTCCTTCCCCTTTCTTTCTCCAATTTGGCCAGCCCATATGGGGGGGGGGGGGGGCGCACCAGCCCCTTTGTGGCTGGTGTGTTTCCCCTCTTGGCCCATAAGGCCCATATCTTTTGCCGGGGGTGCCCGGAACCCCTTCCGGTGACCCGATAAGTACCCGGTGCTTCCCGGAACACTGTATATATATATATATATATCAATCTTTACCTCTCGACCATTTCGAGACTCCTCGTCATGTTCGTGATCTCATCCGGGACCCCGAACAACATTCGGTCACCAAAGCACATAACTCATATAATAACAAATCGTCATCGAACGTTAAGCACGCGGAGCCTACGGGTTCGAGAACTATGTAGACATGACCGAGACACCTCTCCGGTCAAATAACCAATAACGGAACCTGGATGCTCATATTGGCTCCTACATATTCTACGAAGATCTTTATCGGTCGTACCGTAATGACAACATACGTTATTCCCTTTGTCATCGGTATGTTACTTGCCCGAGATTCTATCGTTGGTATCTTCATACCTAATTCAATATCGTTACCGACAAGTCTCTTTACTCGTTCCGTAATACATCATCCCGCAACTAACTCATTAGTCACATTGCTTGCAAGGCTTATTATGATGTGTATTACCGAGAGGGCCCAGAGATACCTCTCCGATACTCGGAGTGACAAATCCTAATCTCGATCTATGCCAACCCAACAAACACCTTCGGAGATACCTGTAGAGCATCTTTATAATCATCCAGTTACGTTGTGACGTTTGATAGCACACAAGGTATTCCTCCGGTATCCGGGAGTTGCATAATCTCATAGTCAAAGGAATATGTATTTGACATGAAGAAAGCAATAGCAATAAAACTGAGCGATCAACATGCTAAGCTAACGGATGGGTCTTGTCCATCACATCATTCTCCTCATGATGTGATCCCGTTCATCAAATGATAACACATGTCTATGGTTAAGAAACTTAACCATCTTTGATTAACGAGCCAGTCTAGTAGAGGCTTACTAGGGACACGGTGTTTTGTCTATGTATCCACACATGTATCAAGTTTCCGGTTAATACAATTCTAGCATGAATAATAAACATTTATCATGATATAATAAAATATAAAATAACAACTTTATTATTGCCTCTAGGGCATATTTCCTTCAGTATCTCTGGTGGGAGAGGACAGTTATTGTGCGGGAAGAAGAGGTTCAGCTACCGATTCAAACTAGTCAAGCAGTTCGGGCTCTGACCCTCAATTTCGTTGGTGCTTTGAGTAAACCGACAGGGCCCCCACGGGTGGGCAGATGGTATAAACCACTCCAAAACCAGCTGGCTCTTAATGTGGATGCTTCTTTTTCTGAAGAAGACCACACGGGGGCTGGTGGAGCGATACTAAGAGATAGCTCAGGCACTTTCATTGGAGCGCTGACAACAAAGTTTGATCATGTGCCAGACGTGGTCTCAGCGAAAGCGGCTGCCCTAGCAGAGGGCCTGAGACTTGCATCAAATATGGGCTGCACATCTATTCGCATACAATCAGACTGCTTGGTTTTGATACAAGCATTGCAGAAGAATGAAGGACACTCCATGGTCGCTGCTCCACTGCTGGATACATGTCGTTTATCACTCTTAGATTTCGGGAAGGTCGTTTTAGAGCATTGTAATAGAGAGGCTAATAGTAGCTCATGTGCTAGCACAAAATGGTCGTGTTGATCCACCGAATCTGTGGTTGGACTCACCTCCGGGCTTTATTCTTGATCAATTAATGGACGATGTAAGTGTTGTTTAAATTTAATAAAGCTAGCCATGATGACTTTTCCTTAAAAAAAGCATTCTACAGGAAAATGAACGCCATTTTTTTCTAAGCAAATGAAACTCCTTTCTAAAAAAAAAGATAACCCTAGCTAGCCTCAGTGGTGGAGCCACGTTTACAAAAGTGGGTGTACATAATTCAAGATCAATGTTATCTTACTAATTAGAACTAACTGATATATGCAAAATACACTTGTTACGCTTGTATCTACATGTTCTTCGAGTGAAAACCAAAATTAATGGGTGTACATATGTACACCCATTTCCTAGTGTAGCTCCGCCCATGGCTAGCCTCTGCATCATCGGATGCACACAGGCATATGAGACACACCATAGTAAAATAGAGATAGAGATAAGCATAATCCAATTTGTCAGATTTAGTGGCAGCGTCGCCACGCTCCTGTCGCCTAGGAGTAGGACAAGGGGAATGTAATTTTTTTTGATGAAAACGGAGAATTTAAGTGGCAGCAACAGCATCGCCGCGCTCTGTTGCGAGGGCGATACTTACTGTTCTTCCTCCGGGATTTCCCTTCCTCGAAGATTCAGTGCTGAGCTGCTGATTGATGTTGCATTGCATGCCCCCAGTTTGTCAAACTGAAGTCGCTATGTTTTGCAACAAGGGAAATTGGAAAAGATGGCGAGATGGATCGCTGTTCATGCGGTCCGAGATGGAGAGATGGATCGCTGTTCATGCGGTCCGAGACGGAGAGATGGATCGCTGTTCATATGGTCCGTGGTCGAAAGCCCATCATCTTCTCCACCCCGTGGCCGATATTTACCGCTAGGTATCTCCAATCCTTTTCTTCCCACCTCACTCCCACTCCCACTCCCAGAGTCAGCCGCCACCCTCTGCTCCCCGCAGCAGAGTAGATCTGGCGGCTACACGCTGCGGGATGCTCGCCGGAGCGCTGGGAGGAGGCGACACGGCGGAGCACCATGGATGGATCATCTGCTTGCTTAGTTGAGGAGCGATTCGTTTAGTTCCTCACCTCCATCTGGTAGCAAGCAACAATTTTAGGTAAATCTGGCGCGTATTCCTCATCCCACCATCTGTCAGCAAGCAGCAATTTTAGGTAAATCTCTTTAACTTTCGGCGTAATAACTAGGAGTACGTACTTGATTTACTTTATTACCGGAGTCAGCTCGATTTTTTTACAAACTAATGATTCGTGCGTGCTCTCATGTTTCAAGCGAGACTAACTAAGTTAGTACTGTACTAATATATAACTGCCCCGGGTGCCCAGTTAATTAATGGATCCCCGAGGTGGTATAACACAAATGGAGCTGGAGTACTTGGCACACGATGAAGATGCAGAGCCCATTGCCCTGCCATTCCAACTTTTGGAGAAAATCACAGATTATTTTTCTCACGAGTTGATAATTGGAAGAGGTGGCTTTGCGGTGGTTTATAAGGTACGGTTAAAAGCTCTCGCGTGCTGCCCGCACTCTGACTCTGATTAATTTGATCAAAATTTATATGGAGTGAAAACTCTCGCGTGATCTCGCTGCTGCAGGCAGTGCTTGATAATGGCATTGTCGCTGTGAAGAAGTTGTCAAATACGCACATGTATGAGGAGCAATTCCAGGGTGAGGTGCAATGTCTCATGAAGGTGAAACACAAAAACATTGTACGATTTCTCGGATATTGCGCCGACACACAAGGGAATATTTCGGACTACAAAGGGAAAATGGTTATGGCAGATGTACAACAGCGGTTGCTCTGCTTTGAATATCTACCTAAAGGAAGTCTTCATGGTTATATAATAGGTAGGTTTATGTTTCCATTCTAATTTCCTTCACATGATATTTACTTGGTTGGTTCAAACTACTGGAATATATCTGTATGACTTAGATAATTGAGTAATATATTATCTTGCATTCAAAAGTTAAGGAACTCAATTATCTCAAATATATACCGAACTAGATCCATTTTTTCATCTCTCCTGTGTAGATTCACCTCGAGAACTTAACTGGAGAAAGCGATACGATATGATAAAGGGGATCTGTGAAGGGTTACATTATCTTCACCAGATTAATATTCTGCACTTGGATCTAACACCCGGAAATATATTATTGGATGAGGATATGATGCCGAAAATTACTGATTTCGGATTGTCAAGGTGTTTTGAGGAAGACCAAACAGGGGTCATTACTAAAAATGTGGCCGGAACGAGGTAAGCCTGCCAAAGCATATGGAAAGCTTAATTTTTAACTTATTCAACTGTAGTGTAAATTTATATTGCACTTGCTCTGCATATTACTAATGGACTAGACTATATGTGTTTTCAGGGGATATTTGGCGCCGGAATGCTATAACAAGGAAATCATACTCACGCACAAGTTTGACTTATATAGTCTTGGTGTTATAATGATAGAGATATTGACCGGAAAGAAGGGGTGTCAAGTTATATTGAGAATGTATGAACAATTTATCCACCATTCCAAGTCAAATCTTACAAATAATGATCTTTGGCATTAGCACTAAGTCTTTATTTTAAAAAGGCCGGTCCATTTTCATAACGCAATCATGGTTGCAAATTCATAGGTACTTCAAATTTGGAATAATACGATGTTGGATGCACTGCAGTGGGATCAAATACGAGTATGTGCGAAGATTGGGATGGAGTGCACAGAAGTCGATCCGGCAAAGAGACCAGCTAGTATGAAGCACATAATCGATTGCCTTGCTGAAATAGAATGTAGTACGCATGTAATCCCAGCAGGTGGGACAAGAGAGCTTCTTCTCGTTCACCCGTCCGTGATTTGCTTCCCCTTTGAGCCCAACAAGGCTATCACGTGCCCGCTGCAGCTAACAAATAACACCGATAAGCACGTTGCATTTAGGCTTATGGATAATAGCATGGAGTCTTCCTTCCTAAGGCTGCCATTGTATGACGTTGTGCCACCTAACACACCTTACACTCTCATTGTGACAACACAAAAGAAAGAAGATCTACCACGAAAGTATATCATAGATGTGATCCTCCAAAGTGCTACCTTAATATTGGGGGATGATGATCATATAAACACTTTTCGAAGCCAGCCAGACAAGTTTTTTCAAGAGACAGGGAATGATGTACAGGTGGTGAAACAGAAAGCACTTTATACCTTGACACACATCGCAACGTCATTCTCTAAGGTAAAATATGATGAGCAAGCTCAGTGACATGCACAACACAGTTAGTTGTCAGCTGTTTTATGTATGTTTTTGTGTACTCTTGTATTAACATTGAGATATTAAAAGAGAAAAGACAGTTTAGTCTTTCCACCAAGTATTTCCCCATGAAAATTGTTAGTTGATGTATTTCATCGTCGCATTAGCAATGATGTGTCCATCAAAATATACAAAGAAATGTTGGAAATTACATCTTGAGGGAACATTGCTGGACTTCAATCTTTCCATCAAGTAATTAGGCGGGAAAGCAAAAATGAGCGTCAATCTCCGCCATTCTTTTTCAACTTCTTTAGTAATCTATATAATGGAAGATAGATAGATAGATACAAGTTGGTCTCGCTTAAATTTGAAGGTTGATATATTTACTTTACCTTTTGTGTTGTTTTCACTTGTATTGTGTGGTGGTGGACGGCGCATGCACACATGGTCATATATTTCGCAGCCAATCTTGTCCACAGTCAAGGTATAAATTCTATATCTTCTCTATCTGGCTTACGATGTCTGTGCAGTAATACTTCTAGGTCGTTCCCGGCCAGATGTTAACAATAGCCTCTTTGACTCAGGTACACGTCTACGTAGAAATGCATCTCAGTTGCTTGGACACAAACCGGGCCAAGCAGTGGTGAGTGCATTCTTTATACTTAGAAAATCCATATGCATGAACACAAAGAAGCCAAGATGAAGTGTTTCTTCTTGATCTGTTTACATTCTTGAATATACATGTGGCACCTCCACAATATGTGTGGCAAGATGATATTTAATCATGGAAGAGGAACCAATGGCCTCCATTGATATTTTGCTCGGGAATGGGCCTTTGGTCAGTCCATATATAGTTTCATTCCGCATGGTTCCTAACTTGTGACAGAACACATGAATGAGATTTGTTTTTGTACGTGTAAGCAAGGGATATTGCAAATATATGGTTGGTGGTAAATTTGATTTTTGTTTTTGGGCAGGATAATAATAGGAGACGAAAATGGACACGTTGGCTTTTGGGACTATCCGACACAGGCATGTAGTAGTGTTGTTTTTTTGTGATAAAGACTATTGATGCCTCTCAGGGGTATCCATGCTTTTGGTCACATTTGACTAACATATTGATTATTTCTTTATCACCGCAGAAAAAAGTGGATGCGCTTAAAGTCTCAGCGAGTCGTGGTATGATTTCTGATTTCTCTTACTACTTCTATTACTATTTTCAGCGAGCTGACTTTTCCTGGCACTGCAGTTACGTGCATTAGATTCATTGAACGGAAGCAATGGATTGTTGCTGGGACAGAAGATGGGTATCTCCATGTGTACAGCTATGAAACAAGAATTCAGAAGATCACGAGTTTAAGAGTTGGTGCCATTGAGAATCTGGAGTCACGGGCTGCTCATACCCATCTGGCCATCCATCCAACCCAGCCGTATTTGTTGTCGGTGTATGGTTTTAAAGTGAAACTTTGGGACTGGGACGTGGGCTGGGAGTGCATACAAACATTTGAGAATGAAGAGCTTATGACAATACTTCGAGTCGCATTTAACCCAAATGACACATTTGCGACTGCTTCGATGGATTGCACAGTGGAGGTATGTCACCCCCCCCCCCCCCCCTCTCAGCCCTGGAAGACAAGTATTGCTGGTTGACCTTTGATTTTCTTTGACTCTGATCTCCTATATAGGTTTGGAGTCTTGATTCTCCCGAATTTATATACACTCTAGTAGGGCATTCGAGCATAGTGAATTGCCTGGATTTCTTCACATGTGATGATCAGGAGTATTTGGTTACTGGCTCACATGATCAGACTGCAAAGGTCTGCTATTCACATGGAATAACAAACTAATATAGGACGTGTACATATAGAAAGTGAACATAATACATCCTTTGTTTTGTTGAAATCAGATATGGGATCTGCAGAAGATGATGTGTATACATACACTTGAGGCTTTTGTATCTCCAGTAATGTCTCTCCTGTACCAACCCGATCTTCAGATTCTAATTACAGGTTCACAAGATGGCGCTATTTATTTGTGGAGCACCAGAAACTGCGGGTAATCTGAAATGTAGTACTGATAGCTCGTGTACTTATGAAGCACATGCATTAGTCAACCATCTGTTCTTTATTCGCCGTTATTAACAACGATTGATGCTCCACTGAATGTACTCAGTCATACATGGATTTCAACTCTACTTGCTGACAAACAAAATTCCCATAGGAATTATTCATGTCCCCCGGCGCTTAATAGAATCATTAAGGTTGGTTGTGCTGGAGCTGTCTACCATCTCGCATGTGTGATGGGAGGGTATATTTTTCACGCTTTTAGTTTATCGCTAAGAGCATATATTCTTAGCTGCACAGCCATGCTTTGTATTTTTTTCATGCCAGACTTATAATATTATATGGGTATATGTAGGCTTCTGATTGGAAAAGAAAATGCAGTAGCAATTATCGATGTCGATGATGTGAATTATCAGGAGCAACCAACGGATAAAAGTGAGCAGCAATTAAGTGCATGTACGACACACCATGCTGGAGACATGTCTAAGGTGACTTCATTAATTTTGTTTAGACGGAAGTGTATTTTTTTTAGGGGTAAAGGGAGTTATTATTGCAAATTTATAGTGTTACAATCAAGAGGCTACAAATACTCAATACAAGGTGGAGCCGAAGGTAACCACACAGTTGTGGTTCTCTCGGAGCGGCTGTAAGTGGCCAAACGTTCGGTGACACAATTCTGACTGCAATGAATTTTCTGGGGTAAAAACTCCCTACTACTGACGGAAGTGTGTTAAACGAGGGCAGCATTCTTGTACTCGGGAGCATGAAACATTGAGTTTACGAAGTGTGATTGTTTTAACAACATGTTCATGTCTTGAACATGCGTGCAAATTTTTGTAGGGAAAAGACATGTGATGTGTGTTGGGCAGAAGACTGGAAGTGCTAAAAGGTAGTCAAGACTTTTTTAAAATGTGTGAACTTTTTTTTATTTTACTTTTGACCCGGGAGCATGTAAGGTCTGGAACAAAATTGAATTTCCATTAACTTAATGTTATCTTTTGTATTGTGTTTAAAATATGGGAAGTTGAGAGCTCGCATACCAGGTTGACTTTTCTAGTTCAGTTGTAGTTAGTCCTTTCAAGTTTCAACAATGCAGATAGATAACTCATATTAAATGTAAAATTCATGTTGACGTAATAATCATCTTTTAATTAGTTCATGCCAGTGTGTGAAACCTTAGCTATCCAATGTTTCATCTATTTAGCAGGAAAAAGCATGGTCCAAGAGCAAGCTACTTGATGTCCACCTGCTGGAACTCCGCTTCCCCTATTGTCCCAATGAGCCTATCCCTTGCTCACTGCACCTAACAAACAACACAGATGAAAATGTGGCATTTAGACTTGTAGACAAGAGTGGCAAGTCCCCATGGTGCTTCACAAAGTTGCCGCTGTGCGGCATTGTCCCTCATGGATCCACTTACACTTTGACTGTGACAATGAAGGAGGAGATGAAGCTAAAGGAAGAGACAGACTTTGATCTCGTTATTCAGAGCAGTTTATTGGGAGATAAGTACATCGAGGTATTCAATGACCAATCTGAGTCTGATACATTTTTCAAAGAAGCCAAACTGTTTGGGAATATGGTGCATGAAGTGACACTGAAAGCTGTTTATGTGCAGTACGGAGACATTACATCTGAGGTGCGTTGGTTTTGATTTTTGAACACTGATTTTGTTATTTTTGGTGATGGCTCCTAGAATGTTATTTGTGGACGAAAATTTGCAAGAAGCTAAAACTCTTGATCACGTTTGACGTCCAACAATTCAGATTTTTTTTGTTATTTTTCTGAATTTACTGTTCACGGAGGGTGTAGAAAATCCACTATCTAACAGAAAAGAGTTGGAGAGGTAAGCATTGCATTGATCATTTACACATAGTACAACATGAGTGGCTCACATAGTTGCCGACTATGTACAATAGAACGGCCACGCTGCCCAGTGTATAAAGATTGTTGAATAGTTATTCTACAGAATAGCTATACATATAATGTACACTAACTCGATCAGCACTTCTGTTTCTCCATCTCTTGACTTCAATAAATTTGCTTTCCTGCTGGCGATTAGAACAACAATGCACCAGCCACCTTGGTCAACTTAATTTCAGCTATTGTTTCTGAGTTTGACTGGTGTTTTGTTGGATCAGAATATATCTGTGAAGTATAATCCTGACTCTTTGTGGTCCCTGGATGCACACCCAACAGAGCCATGGTGGGTGCATATATTTTCATTCTTTTGTTCAAGTGAATGTGTTGGATGTTATTATACCCTACACTAAAATTTATGTTGTCACGCAGGATTTTAACAGGTCATAATAGTGGATATGCTCGCATATGGAACAATGAGATGAAGGCAAGCTAATGCAATCTCTACATATGTATAATTATGTTAATATTTCGTCTATATATACTGCTGCTCAATGTATATATGTTGACAAGTGAAGAATTACGCATTGTCCTTTTCTGTTGAACTAACAAAGCCATTTTCTACGGCATGCAGTTCCTGATTAATTCGTTTAAAGTCTCAGATCAGGATGCAGGTATTCTTTCTGACTTGTAACTAGGATTAATAGTTAAGCACCGCTTGCATCGTCATATACTCATATAAATA
Organism: Triticum aestivum; assembly: GCF_018294505.1. Lineage (NCBI taxonomy): Eukaryota > Viridiplantae > Streptophyta > Magnoliopsida > Poales > Poaceae > Triticum > Triticum aestivum. The sequence continues at coordinate 629,081,885 of NC_057814.1, read as the reverse complement.
TACACTGCCATCGAGTACTAATTAAACTGACCACTCTCATTTCAGTAAGCTGCGTCAAATTTATTGCAAGAATGGCCCTAGGTTTGCTTGGTTCCTCTCTAGAGGAAGCGTTGCATGCCAAGAGACATAGACAGTGGTGAGTCACACCGGCGGCTACCAGTGGTTAGAGATGAGAATCTAAACAATGCAGCCGCGCCCGCCGATTGGGAGACGGGCGAACTTTTTTCATTTTGATCGATGTGAAGAGGGAACTCGAGGTCTAGACACAAGTACCTCTTGATTACTCGAGTGTAAAATGTTTGCAACTAAATTGTTATTTTGATAAGTATTTGAGTACACCTACAGCTCAATCCTGGGTGGTTGTGCTTCAACAATTTACAGTGTATGTATTCCCATCAACGAATAATCATGGATGACCAGAGTAAGTATGTTGCAGGGATTCTGCTACTGACACACAAGAGAAGCAATGTGGCGCTTTGAAGGAAATATGCCCTAGAGGCAATAATAAAGTTGTTATTTTATATTTCCTTATTCATGATAAATGTTTATTATTCATGCTAGAATTGTATTAACCGGAAACTTGATCTATGTGTGGATGCATAGACAAAACACCGTGTCTCTAGTAAGCCTCTACTAGACTAGCTCGTTGATCAAAGATGGTTAAGTTTCCTAACCATAGACATGTGTTGTCATTTGATGAACGGGATCATGTCATTAGGAGAACGATTTGATGGACAAGACCCATCCGTTAGCTTAGCATATTGATCGTTCAGTTTTATTGCTATTGCTTTCTTCATGTCATATACATATTCCTTTGACTATGAGATTATGCAACTCCCGAATACCGGAGGAATACCTTGTGTGCTATCAAACGTCGCAACGTAACTGGGTGATTATAAAGATGCTCTATAGGTATCTCCAAAGGTGTTTGTTGGGTTGGCATAGATCGAGATTAGGATTTGTCACTCTGAGTATCGGAGAGGTATCTCTGGGCCCTCTCGGTATGCACATCATGAGAAGCCTTGGCAAAGTGACTAATGATTTAGTTGCGGGATGATGTATTACGGAACGAGTAAAGAGACTTGCCGGTAACAAGATTGAACTAGGTATGAAGATACCGACGATCGAATCTCGGGCAAGTAACATACCGATGACAAAGGGAATAACGTATGTTGTCATTACGGTTCGACAGATAAAGATCTTCGTAGAATATGTAGGAGCCAATATGAGAATCCAGGTTCCGCTATTGGTTATTGACCAGAGAGCTGTCTGGGTCATGTCTACATAGTTCTCAAACCCGTAGGGTCCGCACGCTTAACGTTCGATGAGGATTTAGTATTATATGAGTTATGTGATTTGGTGACCGAATGTTGTTCGGAGTCCCGGATGAGATCACGGACATGACGAGGAGCCTCAAAATGGCCGAGAGGTAAAGATTGATATATAGGATGATAGTATTCGGACACCGGAAGTGTTCCGGATAGTATCGGATACATTTATCGGAGTACGGGGGGGGGGGGGGTTACCGGAACACCCGGGGGGAATAATGGGCCTTATGGGCCATAAGAGGGGAGCACACCGGCCCACTAGGGGTGGCGCCCCCTTTAGGCAGGAGGCCGAATTGGAGAAGGAAGAGGGGGTTCGGCCCCCCTTTCCTTCCTTCCTTCCCTCTTCCCTTTTCCTCTCCGGTGAAATAAGGAAGGAGGGGGGGGGGCGAATTGGGATAGGACCCCAAGTAGGATTCCTCCTACTTGGGGCGCCCCATGGCAGCTCCCCTCCCCCTCCCACCTATATATACGTGGAGAGGGGGCGCCTAGAACACACAACAACAATCGTTAGCCGTGTGCGGCGCCCCCTCCACAGTTTACGCCTCTGGTCATATCTTCGTAGTGCTTAGGCGAAGCCCTGCGCGGGTCACTTCACCATCACCGTCACCACGTCGTCGTGCTGACGGAACACATCTTCTTTGTCGACACCTTTGCTAGATCAAGAGGAAGAGGGACGTCATCGAGCTGAACGTGTGCAGAACTTGGAGGTGCCGTACGTTCGGTGCTTGATCGGTCGGATCTAGAAGAAGTTCGACTACATCAACCGCATTTTCAAACGCTTCCGCTTTCGGTCTATGAGGGTACGTGGACAAACTCTCCCCCTCTCGTTGCTATGCATCTCCTAGATAGATCTTGCGTGAGCGTAGGAATTTTTTTGAAATTGCATGCTACACTTCCCAACAGTGGCATCCGAGCCAGGTCTATGCGTAGATGATATGCACGAGTAGAACACAAAGAGTTGTGGGCAGTGATCGTCATACTGCTTAGCACCAAAGTCCTATTTTGATTCGGCGGTATTGTTGGATGAAGCGGCCCGGACCAACCTTACATGACCACGTTCATGAGATCGGTTCCACCGTCAGACATGCAACTAGTTTTGCATAAAGGTGGCTGGCGGGTGTCTGTTTCTCCAACTTTAGTTGAATCGAATTTGACTACGGCCGGTCCTTGTTGAAGGTTGAAACAGCAAACTTGATAAATCACCGTTGTGGTTTTGATGCGTAGGTAAGAACAGTTCTTGCTAGAAGCCCGTAGCAGCCACGTAAAACTTGCAACAACAAAGTAGGGGACGTCTAACTTGTTTTTGCAGGGCATGTTGTGATGTGATATGGTCAAGACATGATGTGATATACGTTATTGTATGAGATGATCATGTTTTGTAAAAGTTATCGGCAACCGGCATGAGCCTTATGGTTGTCTCTTTATTGTATGTAATGCAAACGCCATGTAATTGCTTTACTTTATCACTATGCGTTAGCGATAGTTGTAGAAGCAATAGTTGGCGAGACGACCACGATGCAACGATGGAGATCAAGGTGTCGAGCCGGTGACGATGGAGATCATGATAATGCTTTAGAGATGGAGATCAAAAGCACAAGATGATGATGACCATATCATGTCATATATTTTGATTGCATATGATGTTTATCTTTTATGCATCTTATTTTGCTTAGAACGGCGATAGCATTATAAGATGACCCCTTAACTAAAATTTCAAGGTATAAGTGTTCTCCCTGAGTATGCACCGTTGCGAAAGTTCGTCGTGTTGAGACACCACGTGATGATCGGGTGTGATAGACTCTACGTTCACATGCAACGGGTGCAGGACAGTTTTGCACATGCGGAATACTTGGGTTAAACTTGACGAGCCTGTCATGTACAGACATGGCCTCGAAACACTGGAGACCGAAAGGTCGAACGTGAATCACGTAGTAGATATGATCAACATAGAGATGTTCACCATTGATGACTACTCCATCTCACATGATGATCGGACATGGTTTAGTTTATTTGGATCACGTATCATTTAGATGACTTGAGGGATGTCAATCTAAGTGGGTGTTCTTAAGTAATTTGATTAATTGAACTTAACTTATCATGAACTTAGTCCTGATAGTTTTTGCATATCTATGTTGTAGATCAATGGCCCATGCTACCGTTCCCTTGAATTTTAATGCGTTCCTAGAGAAAGCTAAGTTGAAAGATGATGGTAGAAACTACGCGGACTGGGTCCGTAACTTGAGGATTATCCTCATTGCTGCACAGAAGAATTATGTCCTTGATGCACCGCTAGGTGAAAGTCCTGCTGCAGGAGCAGATGCTGATGTTATGAACGCCTGGCAAGCTCGATCTGATGACTACTCGATAGTTCAGTGTGCCATGCTTTACGACTTAGAATTGGGACTTCAAAGACGTTTTAAACGTCATGGACCATATGAGACGTTCCAAGAATTGAAGTTAATATTTCGAGCAAATGCCCGAGTTGAGGGATATGAAGTCTCCAACAAGTTCTATAGCTGCAAGATGGAGGAGAACAGTTCTGTCAGTGAACACATACTCAAAATGTCTGGGTATCATAATCACTTGACTCAGTTGGGAGTTAATCTTCCAGATGATAGTGTTATTGACAGAGTTCTTCAATCACTGCCACCGAGCTATAATGGCTTCGTGATGAACTATAATATGCAAGGGATGGATAAGACAATTCCCGAGCTCTTCGCAATGCCCAAAGATGCGGAGGTAGAAATCAAGAAGGAACATCAAGTGTTGATGGTTAACAAGACCACTAGTTTCAAGAAAAAGGGCAAGGGAAAGAAGGGGAACTTCAAGAAGAATGGCAAGCAAGTTGCCACTCCCAGGAAGAAGCCCAAAACCGGACCTAATCCTGAGACTGAGTGCTTCTACTGCAAAGGGACCGGTCACTGGAAGCGGAACCGCCCCAAGTATTTGGCGGATACGAAGGATGGCAAAGTGAACAAAGGTATATTTGATATACATGTTATTGATGTGTACCTTACTAATGCTCGTAGTAGCGCCTTGGTATCTGATACTGGTTCAGTTGCTTATATTTGTAACTCGAAACAGGGGCTACGGATTAAATGAAGATTGGCTAAGGATGAGGTGACGATGCGCGTCGGGAATGGTTCCAAGGTCGATGTGATCGTCGTCGGCACGCTACCTCTACATCTACCTTCGGGTTTAGTTTTAGACCTGAATAATTGTTATTTGGTGCCAGCGTTGAGCATGAACATTATATCTGGATCTTGTTTAATGCGAGACGGTTATTCATTTAAATCGGAGAATAATGGTTGTTCTATTTATATGAGTAGTATATTTTATGGTCATGCACCCTTGAAGAGTGGTCTATTTTTGTTGAATCTCGATTGTGGTGATACACATATTCATAATATTGATGCCAAAAGATACAAAGTTGATAATGATAGTGCAACATATTTGTGGCACTGCCGTTTAGGTCATATTGGTGTAAAAGGCATGAAGAAACTCCATGCAGATGAACTTTTGGAATCACTTGATTATGAATCATTTGATACTTGCGAACCATGCCTCATGGGCAAGATGACTAAAACTCTATTCTCCAGAAGAATGGAGCGAGCTAATGACTTATTGGAAATAATACATACCGATGTATGCTGTCCAATGAGTGTTGAGGTTCGTGGTGGGTATCGTTATTTTCTGACCTTCACAGATGATTGAAGCAGATATGGGTATATCTACTTGATGAAACACAAGTCTGAAACATTTGAAAAGTTTAGAGAATTTCAGAGTGAAGTGGAGAATCATCGTAACAAGAAAATAAAGTTTCTACGATCTGATCGTGGAGGCGAATATTTGAGTTACGAGTTTGGCCTTCATTTAAAACAATGTGGAATAGTTTCACAACTCACACCACCTGGAACACCACAGCGTAATGGTGTGTCTGAACGTCGTAACCGTACTTTATTAGATATGGTGTGATCTATGATGTCTCTTACCGATTTACCACTATTGTTTTGGGGTTATGCATTAGATACAGCTGCATTCACGTTAAATAGGGCACCATCTAAATCCTTTGAGACGACACCGTATGAACTGTGGTTTGGCAAGAAACCTAAGCTGTCGTTTCTTAAAGTTTGGGGTGGCGACACTTATTTCAAAAGGCTTAAGCCTGATAAGCTCGAACCCAAATCGGAGAAGTGTGTCTTCATAGGATACCCTAAGGAAACAATTGGGTACACCTTCTACCACATATCCAAAGGCAAGATCTTTGTTGCCAAGAATGTAAACTTTCTAGAGAAGGAGTTTCTCTCGAAAGAAGTGAGTGGGAGGAAAGTAGAACTTGATGAGGTAATTGTACCTTCTCTCGAATTGGAAAGTAGCTCATCACAGAAAACTGTTCCCGTGATGCCTACACCAACTAGAGAGTAAGCTAATGATAATGATAATGAAACTTCAGATCAAGTTACTACCAAACCTCATAGGTCAACCAGAGCATGATCTGCACCATAGTGGTACGGAAATCCTGTTCTGGAAGTCATGTTACTAGACCATGACGAACCTACGAACTATGAAGAAGCTATGATGAGCCCAGATTTCGATAAATGGCTAGGGGCCATGAAATCTGAGATAGGATCCATGTATGAGAACAAAGTATGGACTTTGGTTGACTTGCCCGATGATCGGCGTGCCATAGAGAATAAATGGATCTTCAAGAAGAAGACTGACGCTGATGGTAATGTTACTGTACAAAGCTCGACTTGTCGCGAAAGGTTTTTGACAAGTTCAAGGAGTTGACTACGATGAGACTTTCTCACTCGTAGCGATGCTCAAGTCTGTCCGAATCATGTTAGCAATTGCCGCATTTTATGATTTTGAAATCTGGCAAATGGACGTCAAAACTACATTCCTTAATGGATTTCTTAAAGAAGAGTTATATATGATGCAACCAGAAGGTTTTGTTGATCCTAAAGGTGCTAACAAAGTGTGCAAACTCCAGCGATCCATTTATGGACTGGTGCAAGCATCTCGGAGTTGGAATATACGCTTTGATGAGGTGATCAAAGCATATGGTTTTATACAGACTTTCGTAGAAGCCTGTATTTACAAGAAAGTGAGTAGGAGCTCTGTAGCATTTCTAATATTATATGTGGATGACATATTGTTGATTGGAAATGATGTAGAATTTCTGGATAGCATAAAAGGATAATTGAATAAGAGTTTTTCAATGAAAGACCTCGGTGAAGCTGCTTATATATTGGGCATCAAGATCTATAGAGATAGATCAAGACGCTTAATTGGACTTTCACAAAGCACATACCTTGATAAAGTTTTGAAGGAGTTCAAAATGGATGAGTCAAAGAAAGGGTTCTTGCCTGTGTTACAAGGTTTGAAGTTGAGTCAGACTCAATGCCCGACCACTGCAGAAGATAGAGAGAAAATGAAAGTCATTCCCTATGCCTCAGCCATAGGTTCCATCATGTATGCTATGCTGTGTACTAGACCTGATGTGTGCCTTGCTATAAGTCTGGCAGGGAGGTACCAAAGTAATCCAGGAGTGGATCACTGGACAGCGGTCAAGAACATCCTGAAGTACCTGAAAAGGACTAAGGATATGTTTCTCGTTTATGGAGGAGACAAAGTGCTTGTCGTAAATGGTTACATCGATGCTAGTTTTGACATTGATCCGGATGACTCTAAGTCACAAACCAGATACGTATTTATATTGAATGGTGGAGCTGTCAGTTGGTGCAGTTCCAAGCAAAGCGGCGTGGCGGGATCTACATGTGAAGCGGAGTACATAGCTGCTTCGGAAGCAGCAAATGAAGGAGTCTGGATGAAGGAGTTCATATCTGATCTGGGTGTAATACCTAGTGCATCGGGTCCAATGAAAATCTTTTATGACAATACTGGAGTAATTGACTTGGCGAAGGAATCCAGATTTCACAAAAGAACCAAACACATCAAGAGACGCTTCAACTCCATCCGTGATCAAGTCAAGGAAGACATAGAGATTTGCAAAATACATGTGGATCTGAATGTAGCAGACCCGTTGACTAAGCCTCTTCCACGAGCAAAACATGATCAACACCAAGACTCCATGGGTGTTAGAATCATTACAATGTAATCTAGATTATTGACTCTAGTGCAAGTGGGAGACTAAAGAAAATATGCCCTAGAGGCAATAATAAATTTGTTATTTTATATTTCCTTATTCATGATAAATGTTTATTATTCATGCTAGAATTGTATTAACAGGAAACTTGATACATGTGTGGATACATAGACAAAACATCGTGTCCCTAGTAAGCCTCTACTAGACTAGCTCGTTGATCAAAGATGGTTAAGTTTCCTAACCATATACATGTGTTGTCATTTGATGAACGGGATCACATCATTAGGAGAATGATGTGATGGCCAAGACCCATCCGTTAGCTTAGCATATTGATCATTCAGTTTTATTGCTATTGCTTTCCTCATGTCATATACATATTCCTTTGACTATGAGATTATGCAACTCCCGAATACCGGAGGAATACCTTGTGTGCTATCAAACATCACAACGTAACTGGGTGATTATAAAGATGCTATACAGGTATCTCCGAAGGTGTTTATTGGGTTGGCATAGATCGAGATTAGGATTTGTCACTCCGAGTATCGGAGAGGTATCTCTGGGCCCTCTCGGTAATGCACATCATAAGAAGCCTTGCAAGCAAAGCGACTAATGAGTTAGTTGCGGGATGATGTTTTACGGAATGAGTAAAGAGACTTGCCGGTAACGAGATTGAACTAGGTATGAAGATACCGACGATCGAATCTCAGGCAAGTAACATACCGATGACAAAGGGAATACCGTATGTTGTCATTACGGTTCGACCGATAAAGATCTTCGTAGAATATGTAGGAGCCAATATGAGCATCCAGGTTCCGCTATTGGTTATTGACCGCAGAGGTGTCTCGGTCATGTCTACATAGTTCTCGAACCCGTAGGGTCCGCACGCTTAACGTTCGATGACGATTTAGTATTATATGAGTTATGTGATTTGTTGACCGAATGTTGTTCGGAGTTCCAGATGAGATCATGGACCTGACGAGGAGTCTCGAAATGGTCGAGAGGTAAAGATTGATATATAGGATGATTGTATTCGGATACCGGAAGTGTTCCGGATAGTATCGGGTATTTATCAGAGTACGGGGGGGGGGGGGGGGGGTTGGGTTACTGGAACCCCCCGGGGGGAAAATGGGCCTTATGGGCCATAAGAGGGGAGCACACCAGCCCACTAGGGGTGGTGCCCCCCTTTAGGAAGGAGGCCGAATTGGAGAAGGAAGAGGGGGTTCGCCCCCCCTTTCCTTCTCCCTTTTCCTCTCCGGTGAAATAAGGAAGGGGGGGGGGGCGAATTGGGATAGGACCCCAAGTAGGATTCCTCCTACTTGGGGCGCCCCATGGCTGCTCCCCTCCCCCTCCCACCTATATATACGTGGGGAGGGGGCGCCTAGAACACACAACAACAATCGTTAGCCGTGTGCGGCGCCCCCTCCATAGTTTACGCCTCTGGTCATATCTTTGTAGTGCTTAGGCGAAACCCTGCATGGATCACTTCACCATCACCATCACCACGCCGTCGTGCTGACGGAACTCATCTTCTTCCTCGACACCTTTGCTGGATCAAGAGGACGAGGGACGTCATCGAGCTGAACATGTGCAGAACTCGGAGGTGCCGTACGTTCGGTGCTTGATCGGTCGGATCTAGAAGAAGTTCGACTACATCAACCGCGTTGTCAAACGCTTCCGCTTTCAGTCTACGAGGGTACGTGGAAACACTCTCTCCCTCTCGTTGCTATGCATCTCCTAGATAGATCTTGTGTGAGCGTAGGAATGTTTTTGAATTGCATGCTACGTTTCCCAACACGCTTTTGATCTTCTAGTCCCCGACTCAAGACGCAAGTTCCCATTCAAGATCCTGCATCCATGTAAAGAAACTCATTGTGTAGGAACTTTGTATAGAACCGAGCTTTCCTCTCACATCCTCGGTTGGGAATAGACGTGTCACACTTGGTTGATAGTTCTACCATCTACATTATGTTATCATGCTTATTGTTTTGTTTGTTATGAACTTATAATACCTCATGAGCATGTTGGATAGCGATCTTTGGGTGGAGTATTAGTTGTAGATGTAGTTGGATTAATGGTCTACACATCATGGACGTAATGTCTATACAAGATTGTGCTATGCATTTTATATAGAGTTTTCATGTGCTTCATGATTATACTTTTATATTATAGAATTTGGCTTGTATATTCCAATGATACGCTTTCTCAAATTCTCTAGGTCTTTGTGAGCAAGCAAGTTGGATGCACACTCACTAGTTTACTTAGAGAGCTTTCATACACGCATAGCTCTAGTGCATTCGTTGCATGTCAATCCCTACTCCTTGCATTGATATCGACTATAAGGTCTCTCCGTTGCCTAATGGTCACTTTTTAATTGGTGTGAGACTTTAGTTTTTCATTTGACTTCTCAATTAAACATCCATCATCATTCTCTTTTTTCAATTTATTAGTGTGAAGATCAAAATTTGTGTTTTGGGCACCGCGTGAAGTGTTAAGTAGTTCAAAAGGGAGAGTCATGTGATTGGTTACTTGACCAAAACTCTGGTCGTGTTATGATAAAATATTTTGGTTTGATAAAACCATGAGCATCTCAGGCCATGATACACTTGGCACCTTTCTAAACCTTCTAGTGTTGGTGGTCATGACAAGAAAGCACTGGTCCATGAAAAGCGAGAGTGATTTTACTTGCATGTTTTAATGTTACTTGCTTATCGTCAATTATAAACAGTTGCCTTGAATCACTTTTATCTTGAGTTCATAATATTTTACATCATTTCATCAAGATTATGTTAGGTAAATTCGACATAAAAATTATCTTTGTTTTATCATCTATCTACTCTAGGACGAGCATTAAGCTAGGGGATGCTGATACGTCTCAAAAAAAATATTTTTTTAATTGTTTCATGTTATTATCATATCATTTTTAGATATTTTTATAGTAATTTTCATGGATTAAATAAAATCCTTCAAGTAAGTTGGCATCGGTGCAAGCAATAAAAATTGCTCCTAAATATGTATGATCTTTTATTAGAAGGGAAAATAAGCTTTGTACGATCTTATGATGGTAACGCAATAAAAGTGACGGACTGCTCAATAAAGGTTCCTATCATAAGGGGCGATATAAAGTGACGTTCCTTTTGCATTAGGAGTTTGCACACCCAACAATCAAAAGTGCACATCTGCTTCCTGATAACCCACAAGTATAGGGGATCGCAACAGTTTTCGAGGGTAGAGTATTCAACCCAAATTTATTGATTCGACACAAGGGGAGCCAAAGAATATTCTCAAGTATTAGCAGTTGAGTTGTCAATTCAACCACACCTGGATAACTTAGTATCTGCAGCAAAGTATTTAGTAGCAAAGTAATATGGAAGTAACGGTAACGGAAGCAAAAGTAATATTTTTGGGTTTTGTAGTGATTGTAATAGTAGCAACGGAAAAGTGAATAAGCGAAGAACAATATATGAAAAGCTCGTAGGCATTGGATCAGTGATGGAGAATTATGCCGGATGCGGTTCATCATGTAACAGTCATAACATAGGGTGACACGGAACTAGCTCCAATTCATCAATGTAATGTAGGCATGTATTCCGAATATAGTCATACATGCTTATGGAAAAGAACTTGCATGACATCTTTTGTCATACCCTCCCGTGGCAGCGGGGTCCTAATGGAAACTAAGGGATATTAAGGCCTCCTTTTAATAGAGTACCGGACCAAAGCGTTAACACATAGTGAATACATGAACTCCCCAAACTATGGTCATCACCGGGAGTGGTCCCGATTATTGTCACTTCGGGGTTGCCGGATCATAACACATAGTAGGTGACTATATACTTGCAAGATAGGATCAAGAACTCACATATATTCATGAAAACATAACAGGTTCAGATCTGAAATCATGGCACTTGGGCCCTAGTGACAAGCATTAAGCATAGCAAAGTCATAGCAACATCAATCTCAGAACATAGTGGATACTAGGGATCAAACCCTAACAAATCTAACTCGATTACATGATCAATCTCATCCAACCCATCACCGTCCAGCAAGCCTACGATGGAATTACTCACGCACGGCGGTGAGCATCATGAAATTGGTGATGGAGGATGGTTGATGATGACGATGGCGACGGATTCCCCTCTCCGGAGCCCCGAACGGACTCCAGATCAGCCCTCCCGAGAGGTTTTAGGGCTTGGTGGCGGCTCCGTATCGTAAAACGTGATGAATCCTTCTCTCTGATTTTTTCTCCCCGAACACAAATATATGGAGTTGGAGTTGAGGTCGGTGGAGCAACAGGGGGCCCACGAGGCAGGGGGCGCCTAGGGGGGGGGGCAGGCGCGCCCCCCACCCTCGTGGAAAGGTGGAGGCCCCCTGACGTGGATTCTTCTTCCAGTATTTTTAATATTTTCCAAAAATAAGTTCCGTGGAGTTTCAGGTCATTCCGAGAACTTTTGTTTCTGCACATAAATAACACCATGGAAAGTCTGCTGAAAATAGCGTCAGGCCGGGTTAGTTCCATTCAAATCATGCAAGTTAGAGTCCAAAACAAGGGCAAAAGTGTTTGGAAAAGTAGATACGACGGAGACGTATCAACTCCCCCAAGCTTAAACCTTTGCTTGTCCTCAAGCAATTCAGTTGATAAACTGAAAGTGATAAAGAAAAACTTTTACAAACTCTGTTTGCTCTTGTTGTTGTAAATATGTAAAGCCAGCCTTCAAGTTTTCAGCAAAGATTATAACTAACCATATTCACAATAACATTTAGGTCTCATGTTTACTCATGTCAATGGCATAATCAACTAGCGAGCAATAATAATAAATCTCGGATGACAACACTTTCTCAAAACAATCATAATATGATATAACAAGATGGTATCTCGCTAGCCCTTTCCGAGACCGCAAAACATAAATGCAGAGCACCTTTAAAGATCAAGGACTGACTAGACATTGTAATTCATGGTAAAAGAGATCCAGTCATAGTCATACCCAATATAAATTAATAGTAATGCATGCAAATGACAGCGGTGCTCTCCAGCTGGTGCTTTTGATAAGAGGGTGATGACTCAACATAAAAGTAAATAGATAGGCCCTTCGCAGAGGGAAGTAGGGATTTGTAGAGGTGCCAGAGCTCGATTTTGAAATAGAGATAAATAATATTTTGAGCGGCATACTTTCATTGTCAACATAACAACCAAGAGATGGCGATATCTTCCATGCTACACACATTATAGGCGGTTCCCAAACAGAATGGTAAAGTTTATACTCCCCCTCCACCACAAGCATCAATCCACGGCTTGCTCGAAACAACGAGTGCCTCCAACTAACAACAGTCCTAGGGGGCGTTTTGTTTGCAATTATTTTGATTTGATTTTCATAAAGCATGGGACTGGGCATCCCGGTGACCAGCCATTTTCTCGTGAGTGAGGAGCGGAGTCCACTCCTCTTGAGAATAACCCGCCTAATATGGAAGATAAGGACAGCCCTAGTTGATACATGAGCTATTTGAGCATACAAAACATCATTTCATTTGAAGGTTTAGAGTTTGGCACATACAAATTTACTTGGAACGGCAGGTAGATACCGCATATAGGAAGGTATAGTGGACTCATATGGAATAACTTTGGGGTTTAAGGGATTGGATGCACAAGCAGTATTCCCGCTTAGTACAAGTGAAGGCTAGCAAAAGACTGGGAAGTGACCAACTAGAGAGCGACAACAGTCATGAACATGCATTAAAATTAATGAACATTGAGTGCAAGCATGAGTAGGATATAATCCACCATGAACATAAATATCATGAAGGCTATGTTGATTTTGTTTCAACTACATGTGTGAACATGTGCCAAGTCGAGTCACTTAAATCGTTCAAAGGAGGATACCACCCTATCATACCACATCACAACCATTTTAATAGCATGTTGGCACGCAAGGTAAACCATTATAACTCATAGCTAATCAAGCATGGCACGAGCAACTATAATCTCTAATTGTCATTGCAAACATGTTTATTCATAATAGGCTGAATCAGGAACGATGAACTAATCATATTTACAAAAACAAAAGAGGTGGAGTTCATACCAGCTTCTCTCATCTCAGTCAGTCCATCATATATCGTCATAATTGCCTTTCACTTGCACGACCAAATAATGTGAATAATAATAAGAGTGCATGTGCATTGGACTAAGCTGGAATCTGCGAGCATTCAATAAACAGGAGAAGACAAGGTAATATGGGCTCTTGGTTAAATCAACAATAAAGCATATAAGAGCCACTTCAACAATTTCATCATGGTCTTCTCCTATCGACCCCCAAAGAAAAGAAAAGAAATAAAACTATTTACACGGGAAAGCTCCCAACAAGCAAAAGAAGAACATGAAATCTTTTTGGGTTTTCTTTTAAATATTACTACAGCAAGAAAAGTAAACTAACTAAAAGCTACTACTAATTTTTTTGGTTTTTTCTTAAGGTTTATTAAACACACAAAAAGAAAGCATAAAAAAGGAAAATAAACTAGCATGGATATTATAGTGAAAGAGTATGAGCACCGACATCTAGCAATGAGTGTGTGTGAGCATAAATGTATTGTCGGTGGGAAATACGTACTCCCCCAAGCTTAGGCTTTTGTTCTAAGTTGGTTTATTGCCACGGATGGCCTGGCGGATATCCATAGTTGTAGTTGGGGTCGTACTGCGATGAACAAGCCCCTGATTGCCACTGGTTGGCAATCATCTCCGGATCCCAATAGTAGTTAGACTGTCGTGGAGGATCAAATTGTGGTTTCGGCTCTGGCTTTGTGGCTGATGTGGGGTTCCGGTAGGCGTGAATGGCCCCGAACGAAATGAGATACGGGCCTGCAGATAAATCAAACAAGGAAGGAGCAGGCAAGGTAATAGTCTCAGGATGATGTTTATCAAAGAACAATTTGTATTTAAGCTCCCCTTCCCTATTCTTAACAATAAAATCATGCGCTACCATACTCTTATAATCTAAATAAATAGTGGGCAACAATTTTTCTTCTTTTTCATAGTGCCTAATAGGTAAGTTATAATATGCAGCAAGGCGTGAAGCATAGACACCTCCAAAGATGGGGCCCTTTGTACGGTTCAGACTTAACCGTTTGGCAATAATACCGCCCATACTAACAGAGTCATCGCGAAATAAACCATGGAACAAAATAATAATATCAGGAACACTAAGGTTTCCACAGTTTCCGCGACCAATTAAGCATCTACTAGCAAATATAGCAAAATAACGTAGAATAGGAAAATGTATGCTAGTGATTCTTGCATCGGAAACCTTACTAGTTTCCCCTACAGTAATAGTATCAATAAACCCGTCCACATCTTTACGATGTGGTTCCTCTAAACTACCCTCGAAAGGTATTTTGCAAACCTTGCAAAATTCATATAGTGACATCTTCTTAACCACATCATATAAATGAAACTCTATTGAAGGAGGTGATTCCTTAGGATAATAGTAGAAGTTTTGCACAAAAGTATTGGTGAGTAAGAGATACTGTTCGCGTTGGTCGCGGAGGAAGTCGGTGAGGCCTGCATTCCCAGCCAATTCATAAAAATCATCATAAATCCCAGCTGCTCTCAAGAAATCATCGGAAGGCCATTCACACGGCCGAACCTCCGCGGTACGAGGCAGATTATATTTGGGCCTCTCCGCTTCTTCACCTTGCTTTTCCTTCGAGCTTCGGCTCGATGAGCCCCTCAAAAATCTCTTCATTATTTTCTGAAAAATTCTGAAATTTTTAGTAACTTCAAATAAATGTGAGCCAAGCTTAACAAAATTGATAGCAACTACTCCTACAAGTGCCTAGAGCCTATATCATGCATTAGAATTACTTGGAACCATATAAATTTGACATGCAAGCTCAAGAGCATGGTCACCTAGGCAGCACAAATTTGCAATGAATAAAGCACTAGAACAAAAACTAATTGGACCAATGGAGGAGTCACATACCAAGGAACAATCCCCCAAAGCAGTTTTGTGAGAGGTGCTTTGAGCAAGGAGATCGAAAATCGCAGCAAAATGAGCTAGAACTCATGCTTGAGCTGGATGGTGATTTTTTTTGGGAGGAAGTAGAAGTGTGTGGGTGCAGGAATAAGTGGAGGGGAGCCACCGTGGGCCCACGAGGCAGGGGCGCGCCCTGGACCCTCATGGCCAGGTGCTTGCTCCCCCTGCTGTGTTCTCAATGCCAGGTATTCTCAAATATTCTAGAAAAAAAATCATATTTCAATTTCGGTGCATTTGGAGAACTTTTATTTTCGGGGTATTTTTATATTGCACGGATAATTCAGAAAACAGACAGAAAAAAACTATTTTTACTTTATTTCAACTAAATAACAGAAAGTAGAGAGAGAGAGAGTACAGAAGGTTGTGCCTTCTAGTTTCATCCATCTCATGCTCATCAAAAGGAATCCGCTAACAAGGTTGATCAAGTCTTGTTAACAAACTCATTCCGACTAACATGGAACCGAAGAAATTTCGAATAACACTTTTTACCTCGACGGGGATATGCACATCCCCAATAATAAGAATACCATGTCTCTTTTTGACAGTAGGAAGAAGAAATTCAAAGCCTCCAATAATAATTGATGGAATTTTTCCAATAGAGTTTATACTATGAACTTGAGGTTGTTTCCTCGGAAAGTGTACCGTGTGCTCATTACCATTAACATGAAAAGTGACATTGCCTTTGTTGCAATCAATAACAACCCCTGCAGTATTCGAAAAAGGTCTTCCAAGAATAATAGACATAGTATCGTCCTCGGGAATATCAAGAATAACAAAGTCCGTTAAAATAGTAACATTTGCAACCACAACAGGCACATCCTCACAAATACCGACAGGTATAGCAGTTGATTTATCAGCCATTTGCAAAGATATTTCAGTAGGTGTCAACTTATTCAAATCAAGTCTACGATATAAAGAGAGAGGCATAACACTAACACCGGCTCCGAGGTCACATAAAGCAGTTTTAACATAATTACTTTTAATGGAGCATGGTATCGTGGGTACTCCTGGATCTCCTAGTTTCTTAGGTATTCCACCCTTAAAAGTGTAATTAGCAAGCATGGTGGAAATTTCAGCTTTCGGCATCTTTCTTTTATTAGTAACAATATCTTTCATGTATTTAGCATAAGGATTCATTTTGAGCATATCAGTTAATCGCATACGCAAAAAGATAGGTCTAATCATTTCAGCAAAGCGCTCAAAATCATCATCATCCTTTTTCTTGGATGGTTTGGGAGGAAAAGGCATGGGTTTCTGAACCCATGGTTCCCTTTCTTTACCGTGCTTCCTAGCAACAAAGTCTCTCTTATCATAACATTGATTCTTTGATTGTGGGTTATCAAGATCAACAGCAGGTTCAATTTCTACATCATTGTCATTACTAGGTTGAGCACCATCATGAACATCTTCATTAACGTTATCACTAGTTTCATGTTCATTACCAGATTGTGTTTCAGCATCAGAAATAGAAATATCATTAGGATTCTCAGGTGTTTCAACAATAGGTTCACTAGAAGCATGCAAAGTCCTATCATTTTTCTTTTTCTTCCTTTTAGAAGGACTAGGTGCATCTATATTATTTCTTTGAGAATCCTGCTCAATTCTCTTAGGGTGGCCTTCAGGATACAAAGGTTCCTGAGTCATCTTACCAGTTCTAGTAGCCACTCTAATAGCATAATCATTATTCTCACTATTCAATTCATTGAGCAAATCATTCTGAGCTTTAAGTACTTGTTCTACTTGAGTGGTAACCATAGAAGCATGTTTACTAATGAGTTTAAGTTCACCTTTATATCTAGACATATAATCACCCAAGTGTTCAATCATATAAGCATTTTGTTTTAACTGTCTACCAAAATAAGCATTAAAATTTTCTTGCTTAACCATAAAGTTATCAAACTCATCCAAACATTGGCTAGCAAACTTAGTAGGAGGGATTTCAGCTTTATCATATCTATAGAGAGAATTTACCTTTACTACCTGTGTCGGGTTATCAAGACCATGAGTTTCTTCAATAGGTGAGGGATTAAGATTATATGTTTCTTCAGCAGGCGGTAAATTAAGACCATGTATTTCTTCAATAGGGGGTAAATTCTTAACATCTTCAGCTTTAATACTTTTTTCCTTCATAGATTTCTTTGCCTCTTGCATATCTTCAGGACTGAGAAGTAGAACACCTCTTTTCTTTGGAGTTGGCTTAGGAATAGGCTCAAGAATTGGCTCAGGGAGTGTCCAATTATTTTCATTTGTCAACATATTATTCAATAGAATTTCAGCTTCATCCGGTGTTCTTTCCCTGAAAACAGAACCAGCACAACTATCCAGGTAATCTCTGGAAGCATCGGTTAGTCCATTATAAAAGATATCAAGTCTTTCATTTTTCTTAAGAGGATGATCAGGCAAAGCATTAAGTAATTGGAGAAGCCTCCCCAAGCTTGTGGGAGACTCTCTTCTTCAATTTGCACAAAATTATATATACCCCTTAAAGCAGCTTGTTTCTTATGAGCAGGGAAATATTTAGCAGAGAAGTAATAGATCATATCCTGGGGACTACGCACACAACCAGGATCAAGAGAATCAAACCATATCTTAGCATCACCCTTTAATGAGAACGGAAATATTTTAAGGATATAAAAGTAGCGACTCCTCTCATCATTAGTGAACAGGGTGGCTATATCATTTAATTTAGTAAGATGTGCCACAACAGTTTCAGATTCATAGCCATAGAAAGGATCAGATTCAACCAAAGTAATTATATCAGGATCAATAGAGAATTCATAATCCTTATCAGTAACACAAATAGGTGAAGTAGCAAAAGCATGGCCAGGTTTCATTCTAGCATTAAGAGATTGCTGCTTCCATTTAGCTAATAACTTCTTAAGATCATATCTATCATTGCAAGCAAGAATAGCTCTAGCAGGTTCTTCATCCATAACATAGCCCTTAGGCACAACAGGCAATTCATATTTATTAGGGGGAGAGTCTTCATCATCACTATCATCAATATTATCCATTTCAATAATTTCATTCTCTCTAGCCCTAGTAAGTTGTGCATCTCACCAAGTGGCATAGTAGTATCAAGCATAGAAGTAGTTTCATCATAAGTATCATGCATATTAGAAGTGGCATCATCGATAACATGCGACATATCAGAATTAATAGCAGAAGCAGGTTTAGGTGTCGCAAGCTTACTCAAAACAGAAGGTGAATCAAGTGCAGAGCTAGATGGCAGTTCCTTACCTCCCCTCGTAGTTGAGGGATAAATTTTTGTCTTCTCGTCTTTCAAGTTCCTCATAGTGACCAGCAGATATAAATCCCAAGTGACTAAAAGAATAGAGCTATGCTCCCCGGCAACGACGCCAGAAAATAGTCTTGATAACCCACAAGTATAGGGGATCGCAACAGTTTTCGAGGGTAGAGTATTCAACCCAAATTTATTGATTCGACACAAGGGGAGCCAAAGAATATTCTCAAGTATTAGCAGTTGAGTTGTCAATTCAACCACACCTGGATAACTTAGTATCTGCAGCAAAGTATTTAGTAGCAAAGTAATATGGAAGTAACGGTAACGAAAGCAAAAGTAATATTTTTTGGTTTTGTAATGATTGTAATAGTAGCAACGGAAAAGTAAATAAGCGAAGAACAATATATGAAAAGCTCGTAGGCATTGGATCAGTGATGGAGAATTATGCCGGATGCGGTTCATCATGTAACAGTCATAACATAGGGTGACACGGAACTAGCTCCAATTCATCAATGTAATGTAGGCATGTATTCCGAATATAGTCATACATGCTTATGGAAAAGAACTTGCATGACATCTTTTGTCATACCCTCCCGTGGCAGCGGGGTCCTAATGGAAACTAAGGGATATTAAGGCCTCCTTTTAATAGAGTACTGGACCAAAGCGTTAACACATAGTGAATACATGAACTCCCCAAACTATGGTTATCACCGGGAGTGGTCCCTATTATTGTCACTTCGGGGTTGCCGGATCATAACACATAGTAGGTGACTATATACTTGCAAGATAGGATCAAGAACTCACATATATTCATGAAAACATAATAGGTTCAGATCTGAAACCATGGAACTCGGGCCCTAGTGACATGCATTAAGCATAGCAAAGTCATAGCAACATCAATCTCAGAACATAGTGGATACTAGGGATCAAACCCTAACAAATCTAACTTGATTACATGATAAATCTCATCCAACCCATCACCGTCCAGCAAGCCTACGATGGAATTACTCACGCACGGCGGTGAGCATCACGAAATTGGTGATGGAGGATGGTTGATGATGACGATGGCGACGGATTCTCCTCTCCGGAGCCGCGAACGGACTCCAGATCAGCCCTCCCAAGAGGTTTTAGGGCTTGGCGGCGGCTCTGTATCGTAAAATGCGATGAATCCTTCTCTCTATTTTTTTCTCCCTGAACACGAATATATGGAGTTGGAGTTGAGGTCGGTGGAGCAATAGGGGGCCCACGAGGCAGAGGGCGCGCCTAGGGGGTAGGCGTGCCCCCCACCCTCGTGGACAGGTGGAGGCCCCCCTGACGTGGATTCTTCTTCCAGAATTTTTAATATTTTCCAAAAATAAGTTCCGTGGAGTTTCAGGTC
The DNA here is from genome assembly GCF_018294505.1 of Triticum aestivum. Taxonomy (NCBI): domain Eukaryota; kingdom Viridiplantae; phylum Streptophyta; class Magnoliopsida; order Poales; family Poaceae; genus Triticum; species Triticum aestivum. Next base: position 629,061,805 of record NC_057814.1, on the reverse strand, counting down.
ATTCCGAGAACTTTTGTTTCTGCACATAAATAACACCATGGAAAGTCTGCTGAAAACAACGTCAGTCCGGGTTAGTTCCATTCAAATCATGCAAGTTAGAGTCCAAAACAAGGGCAAAACTGTTTGGAAAAGTAGATACGACGGAGACGTATCACTTCCCAATGCGAAGGCCTATCTCTCAGTGTTTAATTTTTACTTTCATACAACAGTAAAAAAATATTTGCTCCTATTCCAATTTCAATTATTCTCCACTTCGGCAAGCATCATGTGGTAGGGAATGATCTAGACATATATATCTAGTTAAATATGTGTAATCGTGAGTTATTATTGTTGATATTATCCCTGAGATAAGTAAGTTGGGAGGTGAAACATTAAGCCCCCATCTTCCTTTATGTCTGATTGAAATTGTTTGTTCTAAAAATAAGCTTTGAGTGCTAGCAATCATGGAATACTATATGATGGTTGAGTATGTGAAGTTTATTAAATCAGAAGCTCTTAAATAAACCCTTCCTGAAAAATAAGATGAATTCCAATTGCAGTGATGACTGAGAACATAGTTTGTTAGTTTCCAAGAAAGTTTATTGCTTACACCCTTTAGCTTGTGAATGAATTGTTACTTAATCATGAGAAGTTTTATGATTGATAATTTCTATTATAATAATGATCATGATGCTACTGTGTCCGTATTTTCTTTTATATAGACACCTCTCTCAATCTAAACCTGTGGACATGATTATCGAGCTCGGTATTCGCTTGAGGACAAGCGGAGTCTAAGCTTGGGGAGTATTTTGCATCATGTTTTCCTACTATTATTTTTATTGTTTTAAAGTTATATTTCACTTTTCATGCAATTTTAATGCATTTTCTCTCTTAAATTGCAAGTTACATCACAAAAGGGAGATTGCCGGCAACTGAAATTCTGGACCTAAAAAGAGCTACAACAGAGATAGCTATTCTTCGAAGCTCCAAATCACCCGAAAATTTATGGGGATTATTTTTGAATATATAAAAAATATCAAAAGAAAAAGATACCAGAGAGGACCCTCCATGGGCCAGCAAGCTCAAGTGGCGCGTCCTCCCCCCCGAGGGGTGCCATGTGAGCTTGTGGGGCCCTCGGAGGTTCACTGATGCCCATCTTCCGCTATATGAAACCATTTACCCTAGAAAAAATCAGGAGAAGAATTTTGGGGCGAAGCTCCGCCATCTTGAGGCATAACCAGGGAACGAGCACTTTTGCTCTCTGGCGGAGCGATTCCGCTGGCGATACTTCCCTCCAGGAGGGGTAAATCAAAGCCATTGTCATCACCAACATTCCTCTCATTGTGGGAGGACTCATCTCCATCAACATCTTCACCAGCACCATCTCATCTCCAACCCCTAGTTCATCTCTTGTATCCAATCTTTGTCTCAAACCTCAGATTGGTACCTGTGGGTTGCTAATAGTGTTGATTACATCTTGTAGTTGATGCTAGTTGGTTTACTCGGTGGAAGATTATATTTTCAAATTGTTAATTACGAATTTATATCCTCTGATCATGAACATGAATATGATCTGTGAGTAGTTCCTTTTGTTCTTGACAACATGAGAGAAGTCTTGTTATAAGTAATCATGTCAAGTTGATTTCGTTCAATGTATTGCTGATGTATTCTGTTGTTCTTCCTCTAGTGGTGTCGTGTGTGTTGGAAATATGCCCTAGAGGCAATAATAAAATGGTTATTATTATATTTCCTTGTTCATGATAATTGTTTATTGTTCATGCTATAATTGTATTAACTGGAAACCGTAATACATGTGTGAATACATAGACCACAACATGTCCCTAGTAAGCCTCTAGTTGACTAGCTCGTTGATCAATAGATGGTTATGGTTTCCTGACCATGGACATTGGATGTCATTGATAACGGGATCACATCATTAGGAGAATGATGTGATGGACAAGACCAAATCCTAAGCATAGCACAAGATCGTGTTGTTCGTTTGCTAAGAGCTTTTCTAATGTCAAGTATCGTTTCCTTAGACCATGAGATTGTGCAACTCCCGGATACTGTAGGAATGCTTTGGGTGTACCAAACGTCACAACGTAACTGGGTGGCTATAAAGGTGCACTACAGGTATCTCCGAAAGTGTCTGTTGGGTTGGCACGAATCGAGACTGGGATTTGTCACTCCGTATGACGGAGAGGTATCTTTGGGCCCACTCGGTAATGCATCATCATAATGAGCTCAATGTGACTCATGAGTTAGCCACGGGATCATGCGTTACGGAACGAGTAAAGAGACTTGCCGGTAACGAGATTGAACGAGGTATTGGGATTCCGACGATCGAATCTCGGGCAAGTAACATACCGATGGACAAAGGGAATTGTATACGGGATTGATTGAATCCCCGACATTGTGGTTCATCCGATGAGATCATCGTGGAACATGTGGGAGCCAATATGGGTATCCAGATCCCGCTATTGGTTATTGGCCGGAGAGGTGTCTTGGTCATGTCTGCATGGTTCCCGAACCCGTAGGGTCTACACACTTAAGGTTCGGTGACGCTAGAGTTGTTATGGGAAATAGTATGTGGTTACCGAAGGTTGTTCGGAGTCCCGGATGAGATCCCGGACATGACGAGGAGCCCCGGAATGGTCCAGAGGTGAAGATTGGTATATTGGACGAAGGGTATTGGAGTTCGGAATTGTTCCGGTGCTACCAGGCTATGGCCAGCATGTCCGAAAGGGGTTTTGGAGGCCCCGGCAAGCGTTGGGGGGCCTTATGGGCCAAGGGGAAGGGGCAAACCAGCCCACTAAGGGGCTGTGCGCCCCTCCCAACCCCCTCATGTAACCAGGAGAGGTGGGGGCGCCACCCCTAGGGCAGCCGCCCCTCCCGGCTTGGGGGGGCAAGTTTCCTAGGGGGTGGGGGCGCCCAAACCCATCTAGGGTTTCCCCTGGCCGCCGCCTCCTCCTCTAGATCCATCTAGAGGGGCCGGCCCCCTCTCCCCTTCCCCCTATATATAGTGAGGGGGTGGGAGGGCAGCCACACCCTTCCCTTGGCGCAGCCCCTTCCTCCTCATACATCTCCTCCTCCTCCGTAGTGCTTGGCGAAGCCCTGCCGGAGAACCACGAGCTCCATTGCCACCACGCCGTCGTGCTGCTGGAGTTCTCCCTCAACTTCTCCTCTCCCCTTGCTGGATCAAGAAGGAGGAGACGTCCCCGGGCTGTACGTGTGTTGAACGCGGAGGCGCCGTCCGTTCGGCGCTAGATCGGATCTTCCGCGATTTGAATCGCCGCGAGTACGACTCCATCAACCGCGTTCTTGTAACGCTTCGCTTAGCGATCTTCAAGGGTATGAAGATGCACTCCCTCTCTCTCGTTGCTAGCATCTCCTAGATTGATCTTGGTGACACGTAGGAAAATTTTGAATTATTGCTACGTTCCCCAACAGTGGCATCATGAGCTAGGTCTATGCGTAGATTCTATGCACGAGTAGAACACAAAGTAGTTGTGGGCGATGATTTGTTCAATTTCCTTACCGTTACTAGTCTTATCTTGATTCGGCGGCATTGTGGGATGAAGCGGCCCGGACCGACCTTACACGTACTCTTACGTGAGACAGGTTCCACCGACTGACATGCACTTGATGCATAAGGTGGCTAGCGGGTGTCTGTCTCTCCCACTTTAGTCGGATCGGATTCGATGAAGAGGGTCCTTATGAAGGGTAAATAGCAATTGGCATATCACCGTTGTGGCTTTTGCGTAGGTAAGAAACGTTCTTGCTAGAAACCCATAGCAGCCACGTAAAACATGCAACAACAATTAGAGGACGTCTAACTTGTTTTTGCAGGGTATGCTATGTGATGTGATATGGCCAAAAGGATGTGATGAATTATATATATGTGATGTATGAGATTGATCATGTTCTTGTAATAGGAATCACGACTTGCATGTCGATGAGTATGACAACCGGCAGGAGCCATAGGAGTTGTCTTAATTTATTGTATGACCTGCGTGTCAATGAAAAACGCCATGTAATTACTTTACTTTATTGCTAACCGTTAGCCATAGTAGTAGAAGTAATAGTTGGCGAGACAACTTCATGAAGACACGATGATGGAGATCATGGTGTCATGCCGGTGACGAAGGTGATCATGCCGCGCCTCGAAGATGGAGATCAAAAGGCGCAAGATGATATTGGCCATATCATGTCACTTTATGATTTGCATGTGATGTTTGTCATGTTTACATCTTATTTGCTTAGAACGACGGTAGCATAAATAAGATGATCCCTCACTAAAATTTCAAGAGATGTGTTCCCCCTAACTGTGCACCGTTGCGAAGGTTCGTTGTTTCGAAGCACCACGTGATGATCGGGTGTGATAGATTCTAACGTTCGCATACAACGGGTGTAAGCCAGATTTACACATGCGAAACACTTAGGTTGACTTGACGAGCCTAGCATGTACAGACATGGCCTCGGAACACAAGAGACCGAAAGGTCGAACATGAGTCGTATAGTAGATACGATCAACATGGAGATGTTCACCGTTGATGACTAGTCCGTCTCACGTGATGATCGGACACGGTCTAGTCGATTCGGATCATGTATCACTTAGATGACTAGAGGGATGTCTATCTAAGTGGGAGTTCATTAAATAATCAGATGAACTTAATTATCATGAACATAGTCAAAAGGTCTTTGCAAATTATGTCATAGCTTACGCTTTGGTTCTACTGTTTAAGATATGTTCCTAGAGAAAATTTAGTTGAAAGTTGATAGTAGAAATTATGCGGACTGGGTCCGTAAACTGAGGATTATCCTCATTGCTGCGCAGAAGGCTTATGTCCTTAATGCACCGCTCGGTGTGCTGAACCTCGAGCGTCGTCTGTGGATGTTGCGAACATCTGACATACACGTTTTGATGACTACGTGATAGTTCAGTGCGTAATGCTAACGGTTTAGAATTGAGGCGCCAAAGACGTTTTTGAAACGTCGCAGAACATATGAGATGTTCCAAAGACTGAAATTGGGATTTCAGACTAGTGCCCACGTCAAGAGGTATGAGACCTCTGACAAGTTTCTTAAGCCTGCAAACTAAGGGAGAAAAGCTCAATCGTTGAGCATGTGCTCAGATTGTCTGAGTACTACAATCGCTTGAATCGAGTGGGAGTTAATCTTCCAGATGAGATAGTGATGGTTCTCCATAGTCACTGCCACCAAGCTATTAGAGCTTCGTGATGAACTATAACATATCAGGGATAGACATGATGATCCTTGAGCAACTCGCGATGTTTGACACCGCGAAAGTAGAAATCAAGTAGGAGCATCAATTGTTGATGGTTAGTAAAACCACTAGTTTCAAGAAGGGCAAGGGAAAGAAGGGATACTTCATGAAACGGCAAATCAGTTGCTGCTCTAGTGAAGAAACCCAAGGTTGAACCCAAACCCGAGACTAAGTGCTTCTGTAATGAGGGGAACGGTCACTGAAGCAGAACTACCCTAGATACTTGGTAGATGAGAAGGCAGGCAAGGTCGACAGAAGTATATTGGATATACATTATATTAATGTGTACTTTACTAGTACTCCTAGTAGCACCAGGGTATTAGATACCGGTTCGGTTGCTAAGTGTTGGTAACTCGAAATAAAAGGCTACGGAATAAACGGAGACTAGCTAAAGGTGAGATGACGATATGTGTTGGAAGTGTTTCCAAGGTTGATGTGATCAAGCATCGCATGCTCCCTCTACCATCGAGATTGGTGTTAAACCTAAATAATTGTTATTTGGTGTTTGCGTTGAGCATAGACATGATTGGATTATGTTTATCGCAATACGGTTATTCATTTAAGGAGAATAATGGTTACTCTGTTTATTTGAATAATACCTTCAATGGTCTTGCACCTAAAATGAATGGTTTATTGAATCTCGATCGTAGTGATACACATGTTCATGCCAAAAGATATAAGATAGTAATGATAGTACCACATACTTGTGGCACTGCCATTTGAGTCATATTGGTATAAAACGCATGAAGAAGCTCCATGTTGATGGATCTTTGGACTCACTCGTTTTTGAAAAGATTGAGACATGCGAACCATGTCTATTGGTAGATATGCATGAAGAAACTCCATACAGATGGATCGTTTGGACTCACTTGATTTTGAATCACTTGAGACATGCAAATCATACCACATGGGCAAGATGACTGAAAGGCCTCGTTTTCAGTAAGATGGAACAAGAAAGCAACTTGTTGGAAGTAATACATTTGATGTGTGCAGTCCAATGAGTGCTGAGGCACGCAGTGGATATCGTTATGTTCTTACTTCACAGATGATTTGAGTAGATGCTGAGTATATTTACTTGATGAAACACAAGTCTGAATTATTGAAAGGTTCAAGTAATTTCAGAGTGAAGTTGAAGATCGTCGTGACAAGAGGATAAAATGTCTATGATATGATCATAGAGATGAATATCTGAGTTACGAGTTTGGCACACAATTAAGACATTGTGGAAATTGTTTCACAACTAATACCGCCTGGAACACCATAGTGTGATGGTGTGTCCGAACATCATAACTGCACCCTATTGGATATGGTGCATACCATGATGTCTCTTATCGAATTACCACTATCGTTTATGGGTTAGGCATTAGAGACAACCGCATTCACTTTAAATAGGGCACCACGCAATTCCGTTGAGACGACACCGTATGAACTATGGTTTAGAGAAACCTAAGCTGTCGTTTCTTAAAAGTTTGGGGCTGCGACGCTTATGTGAAAAAGTTTCAGGCTGATAAGCTCGAACCCAAAGCGGATAAATGCATCTTCATAGAATACCCAAAACAGTTGGGTATACCTCCTATTTCAGATCCGGAAGCAAAAGTGATTGTTTCTAGAAACGGGTCCTTTCTCGAGGAAAAGTTTCTCTCGAAAGAATTGAGTGGGAGGATGGTGGAGACTTGATGAGGTTATTGAACCGTCACTTCAACTAGTGTGTAGCAGGGCACAGGAAGTTGTTCCTGTGGCACCTACACCAATTGAAGTGGAAGCTTATGATAGTGATCATGAAACTTCGGATCAAGTCACTACCAAACCTCGTAGGTCGACAAGGATGCGTACTACTTCAGAGTGGTACGTAATCCTGTCTTGGAAGTCATGTTGCTAGACAACAATGAACCTACGAGCTATGGAGAAGCGATGGTGGGCCCGGATTCCGACGAATGGCTCGAGGCCATAAAATCCGAGAGAGGATCCATGTATAAAAACAAAGTATAGACTTTGGAAGAACTACTTGATGGTCGTAAGGCTGTTGGGTGCAGATGGATTTTAAAAGGAAGACAGACAATGATGGTAAGTGTCACCATTAAGAAAGCTCGACTTGTCGTTAAGATGTTTTCCGACAAGTTCAAGGAGTTGACTACGATGAGACTTTCTCACTCGTAGCGATGCTAAGAGTCTGTTGGAATTATATTAGCAGTTACTGCATTATTTATGAAATCTTGCAGATAGGATGTCAAAACATTGTTTCCTCGACGATTTTCTTGAGGAAAGGTTGTATGTGATACAACCAGAAGGTTTTGTCAATCCTGAAAGATGCTAACAAGTATGCAAAGCTCCAGCAATCCTTCTAAGGACTGGAGTAAGCATCTCGGAGTTGGAATGTACGCTTTGATGAGATGATCAAAGATTTTGGGTTTATACAAAGTTTATGAGAAACTTGTATTTCCAAAGAAGTGAGTGGGAGCACTATAGAATTTTTGATGAGTATATGTTGTTAACATATTGTTGATCAGAAATGATGTAGAATTTCTGGAAAGCATACAGGGTTATTTGAAAAGTGTTTTTCAATGGAAAACCTGGATTAAGCTACTTGAACATTGAGCATCAAGATCTATAAGGATAGATCAAAAACGCTTAATAGTACTTTCAAATGAATACATACCGTGACAAGATTTTGAAGGAGTTCAAAATAGATCAGCAAAGAAGGAGTTCTTGGCTGTGTTACAAGGTGTGAGTATTGAGTAAGACTCAAGACCTGACCACGGCAGAAGAGAGAGAAAGGACGAAGGTCGTCCCCTATGCTTTAGACGTAGGCTCTACAGTATGCTATGCTGTGTACCGCACCTGAAGTGTGCCTTGCCATGAGTTAGTCAAGGGGTACAAGAGTGATCCAGGAATGGATCACATGACAGCGGTCGAACTTATCCTTAGTAACTAGTGGACTAAGGAATTTTCTCGATTATGGAGGTGGTAAAAGAGTTCGTCGTAAAGGGTTACGTCGATGCAAACTTTGACACTAATCCGGATGACTCTGAGTAGTAAACCGGATTCGTATAGTAGAGCAGTTATTTGGAATAGCTCCAAGTAGCGCGTGGTAGCTGCATCTACAAGATGACATAGAGATTTGTAAAGCACACACGGATCTGAAAGGTTCAGACCCGTTGACTAATAACCTCTCTCACAAGCGAGATATGAACAAACCCCATGGGTGTTGGATTCATTACAATCACATAGTGATGTGAACTAGATTATTGACTCTAGTGCAAGTGGGAGACTGTTGGAAATATGCCCTAGAGGCAATAATAAAATGGTTATTATTATATTTCCTTGTTCATGATAATTGTCTATTGTTCATGCTATAATTGTATTAACTGGAAACCGTAATACATGTGTGAATACATAGACCACAACATGTCCCTAGTAAGCCTCTAGTTGACTAGCTCGTTGATCAATAGATGGTTATGGTTTCCTGACCATGGACATTGGATGTCATTGATAACGGGATCACATCATTAGGAGAATGATGTGATGGACAAGACCCAATCCTAAGCATAGCACAAGATCGTGTAGTTCGTTTGCTAAGAGCTTTTCTAATGTCAAGTATCGTTTCCTTAGACCATGAGATTGTGCAACTCCCGGATACCGTAGGAATGCTTTGGGTGTACCAAACGTCACAACGTAACTGGGTGGCTATAAAGGTGCACTACAGGTATCTCCGAAAGTGTCTGTTGGGTTGGCACGAATCGAGACTGGGATTTGTCACTCCGTATGACGGAGAGGTATCTCTGGGCCCACTCGGTAATGCATCATCATAATGAGCTCAATGTGACTAATGAGTTAGCCACGGGATCATGCGTTACGGAACGAGTAAAGAGACTTGCCGGTAACGAGATTGAACGAGGTATTGGGATACCGACGATCGAATCTCGGGCAAGTAACATACCGATAGACAAAGGGAATTGTATACGGGATTGATTGAATCCCCGACATCGTGGTTCATCCGATGAGATCATCGTGGAACATGTGGGAGCCAATATGGGTATCCAGATCCCGCTATTGGTTATTGGCCGGAGAGGTGTCTCGGTCATGTCTGCATGGTTCCCGAACCCGTAGGGTCTACACACTTAAGGTTCGGTGACGCTAGAGTTGTTATGGGAAATAGTATGTGGTTACCGAAGGTTGTTCGGAGTCCCGGATGAGATCCCGGACATGACGAGGAGCTCCGGAATGGTCCGGAGGTGAAGATCGGTATATTGGACGAAGGGTATTGGAGTCCGGAATTGTTCCGGGGGTACCAGGCTATGGCCAGCATGTCCGAAAGGGGTTTCGGAGGCCCCGACAAGCGTTGGGGGGCCTTATGGGCCAAGGGGAAGGGGCAAACCAGCCCATTAAGGGGCTGTGCGCCCCTCCCAACCCCTCTCACGTAACCAGGAGAGGTGGAGGCGCCACCCCTAGGGCAGCCGCCCCTCCCGGCTTGGGGGGCATGTTTCCTAGGGGGTGGGGGCGCCCAAACCCATCTAGGGTTTCCCCTGGCCGCCGCCTCCTCCTCTAGATCCATCGAGAGGGGCCGGCCCCCTCTCCCATTCCCCCTATATATAGTGAGGGGGTGGGAGGGCAGCCACACCCTTCCCTTGGCGTAGCCCCTTCCTCCTCATACATCTCCTCCTCCTCCGTAGTGCTTGGCGAAGCCCTGCCGGAGAACCACGAGCTCCATTGCCACCACGCCGTCGTGCTGCTAGAGTTCTCCCTCAACTTCTCCTCTCCCCTTGCTGGATCAAGAAGGAGGAGACGTCCCCGAGCTGTACGTGTGTTGAACGTGGAGGCGCCGTCCGTTCGGCGCTAGATCGGATCTTCCGCGATTTGAATCGCCGCGAGTACGACTCCATTAACCGCGTTCTTGTAACACTTCCGCTTAGCGATCTTCAAGGGTATGAAGATGCAGTCCCTCTCTCTCGTTGCTAGCATCTCCTAGATTGATCTTGGTGACACGTAGGAAAATTTTGAATTATTGCTACGTTCCCCAACAGTGTGAACGTTGACTACATGACACATTATGATGTTTGTTCCTAGGGGAAGGCATTGTGGAATTAGTTTGTAGATGATGGGTTGCGGGAGTGATAGAAATCTAAACCCGAGTTTATGATTTGTTCTGTAAGGGGCTGTTTTGGATCCATATGTTTAATATTATGGTTAGACTTATATTAATTCTTCTCTTGTAGTTGCAGATGCTTGAGATAGGGGGTAATCATAAGTAGGTTGTTTGTTCCAGTAAGAAAAACACCTTAGCTTCGGTCTACCCACATATTAACTTATCAAAGCAGTGAACGCGAGTCTATGAATCATGGTGAAAGTAACTAGACGAAATTCCCATGTGTCCTCAAGAACGTTTTAATCACTATGAGATGTACTTCCATCTTATCAAAAAGGATCGAGCCACTTTGCTTCCTCATCTTATCCTTTGGTTACTTGTTATGAATTATACAACTATCAAACTATCTATCACAACCGTCTTACAACACTTGCAGAGAATACCTTGCTGAAAACCGCTTATTGATTCCTTCTGATCCTCGTTGGGTTCAACACTCTTATTTATCGAAATGACTACTATTGATCCTCTTTACTTGTGGGTCATCACAGGCGCGGAAACAGCGGAAAGTACAATACAACCTTTTGAGGATCCTTCTTTCCAGGCTTCAATTAGGGTTCCTTGCAATTTGGACACTCTGTTTTGTGCTCATACTCATTTCGATATATAATGCCATCATTTATGCATGCGTGATATCTTACCTGCATCAAATCAAGAGGGCACACAATCTTCTTCACCTCATCGACACTACGAGGCAACAAATTCCCCTTGGAATTTTTTGTGTAAATATTCCAATGCAGCATCTAGACTTGCATCTGTTCTCTTGAATTTTCCCTTGATGTCTAGAGGTTTGAGCATGACGTGCAGGCAAGCGGGCTTGGGATCGCAACCTTCATACAGTGGTGTTTTGGCGTATATTTCTAGTTGCGCCAACTTGAGAGCCTCTTTAATAGCAAATCTCTCGTTTGTCGTCTTCTTCTGGAGCAGATATTTGACATGAGGGTCCTGCAGCATTGCAACCAATGACATCTCCTGTGTGAAAGCATGATCATTTCCAGCCTGCTGATCCTCTTCATGTTCGGGTGTCATTTTCATCATTTTCTCCTCCCTGCATCTATTTATTGCTTCCTCCTTCCGACGCCTCTTCTCCATCAAAAGGGTCTTCCGCTTGTACATGATCCGCCACTTCTTCATCATTGCTAACATGAGAGTTTTTATTATATCCTTCTTGAATATGTCAAAAGTATTGCAAGGAATCAAACTTATCATATCCAATGACCTACATGAGAGTTTTTATTATATCCTTCTTGAATATCTATCACTTTGGGACTAAATTTATATATTACCATTTCTACTAACAAGCTCTCAAATAAATTTAAGTGAAGCATGAGAGCATTCGGCAAACTACTCCAAAACGATAAAGTGAAGATCAAGCGAGTTGTTAAGTAAATGGGTAGCTATTTGAGGACTCTATCTTATTTAAAAACTTTCCGATCTAAGTATTTTATTAAAGCATCAAGCAAAACAAAATAAAATGACATTCCAAGAATAGCACACATCATGTGAAGAAGCAAAACCCTAGGCTCAACCGATACTAACCGATAATTGTTGATGAAGAAAGGTGGGATGCCTACTGGGGATATTATCTTGGATGCTTGAGACTTCTTGGAATATTATCTTGGGATGCCTTTGGCATCCCCAAGCTTGAGCTTTTGTGTCTCCTTAATTCCTTTTATATCACGGTTTCCCTAAATCTTAAAAAGTTCATCCACACAAAACTCAACAAGGACTCATGAGATAAGTTAGTGTAAATCAATGCAATTACCTTATTATTCTCTATTGCAGCAAATCACTAAAATTATTATTTAACATTGCACACTAAATGCCTCTGCATATTTAATACTCCTATCCTCAAATAGAATCATTAAAGAAGCAAACATATGCAAACATAATAGCAATCTCTCAAAACAGGACAGTCTGTAAAGGATGCAAGAATATTCATACTTCTTTAACTCAAAACATTCTGAAAATTTACCACACTGTAGAAAAATTATCATAGCTTACTGTCTAAAAAACATTCAAGATTTTATCAAGTTCTAACATTTTTCAAAAATTCAGACAATGACAGAAAACTTTCTGTTTTCAAAACAACAACATATAGACTTGCAAAATAAGCATGGTAAAGGCTATACTTGATATTTTTATTAAAATAAAAGATGCAAAACATTATTCTAAATAACAGAAAGCAAATCCTAATAAAAGAAAATGACGCTCCAATCAAAACTCATATCATGTGAGGAATAAAAAAATAGCTCCAAGTGAGGTTACCGATAATGTTGAAGATGAAAGAGGGGATGCCTTCCGGGGCATCCCCAAGCTTAGTTGCTTGGATCTTCCTTGAATATTACCTTGGGGGTGCCTTGGGCATCCCCAAGCTTAGGGTCTTGTCACTCCTTATTCTCCTCATATCGATATCTCACCCAAAACTTGAAAAACTTCAATCACACAAAACTTAACGGAACTTCGTGAGATAGGTTAGTATGATAAAGACAAATCATTCACTTTGGTAATGTCAAAGACAAGATTCATAATTGTTCTGACACAATGCCTACTCTACCTTATCATTTCCACAATTTATATTAAGCAATATAAGCCATAGAAACTAGAAAACAAGCAAAGTATGCATTGAAAACAGAATCTGTCAAAAACAGAACAGTCTGCAATGATCTGGACAATGACCATACTTCTGTAAATCCAAAAATTCTGGAAATTTGGACAACGTAGGAAATTTGTATATCAATCATGTGTCAAAATTTCAGAATTTTATCACACTCTAGTGAAGTTTAACAATTTCGTTACTACGCGCAAAAGTTCCTGTTTTTGCACAGAATCAAGTCAACTATCATCCACACTATCCCAAAGGCCTTACTTGGTACTTTATTGAAACAAAAGCTATGAAACATGATTACTACAGTAGCTTAATCATGTGAACACACAAAAACAGTAGGTAAAAGTGTTGGGTTGTCTCCCGACAAGCGCTTTTCTTTAATGCCTTTTTAGCTAGGCATGATGATTTCAATGATGCTCACATAAAAGTGAAGATTTGAAACATAACGGGAGCATCATGAAGCACATGAATAGCGCATTTAAGCCTAACCCTCTTCCTATGCATAGGGATTTTGTGAGCAAAGAATTTATGGGACCAATAATCAACTAGCATAGGAAGGCAAAACAAGCATGACTTCAAAACTTTCAACACATAGTGAGGAAACTTGATACTAGTGAGATATGTAAAAGCATATGTTCCTCTCTCATAATAATTTTCAGTAGCATCATGAATGAATTAAACAATATAACTACCACAGAAAACATTCTTTTCATGATCCACATGCATAATTTTTTTATTACTCTCCACATAAACAAATTTATTCTCATGAATAGTAGTGGGAGAAAACTCAACAAAATAACTATCATGCCACACTTGATTGGGATAATCAATTTGAGCATTGAAATCATGATGACAAGTTTCATGGATATCATCACTCTTTATAGCATACATATCATCACAATAATCATGATAAATAGGAGGCATGCTTTCATCATAATAAATATTCTCATCAAAACTTGGGGGACTAAAAATATCATCTTCATCAAACATAGCATCCCCAGGCTTATGGCTTTGCATATCATTGGCATCATGGACATTCAAAGAATTCATACTAACAACATTGCAATCATGCTCATCATTTATTCCAAACATTTTATTGAATTCTTCTTCTATCAATTGAGCACAATTTTCCTTTCTATCATTTTCAAGAAAGACATGATAAAGAAAAGATGGTGATAAAACAAGAAACTAAAAGATTCAGTTGCAAGATCTAAAGATATACCTTCAAGCACTCACCTCCCCGGCAACGGCGCCGGAAAAGAGCTTGATGTCTACTACACAACTTTATTCTTGTAGACTCGTGTTGGGCCTCCAAGTGCGGAGTTTTTTAGGACAGTAGCAAATTTCCCTCAAGTGGATGACCTAAGGTTTATCAATCCGTGGGAGGCGTAGGATGAAGATGGTCTCTCTCAAACAACCCTGCAACCAAATAATAAAAAGTCTCCTATGTCCCCAACACACCAAATACAATGGTAAATTGTATAGGTGCACTAGTTCTGCGAAAAGATGGTGATACAAGTGTAGTAATGATAGTAGATATTGATTTTTGTAATATAAACAATAAAAACAACAAGGTAGCAAGTAACAAAAGTGAGCACAAACAGTGTTGCAATGCTTGAAAATGAGGCCTAGGGTCCGTACTTTTGCTAGTGCAATCTCTCAACAATGCTAATATAATTGGATCATATAACCATCCCTCAACGTGCGACGAAGAATCACTCCAAAGTTCCTATCTAGCGGAGAACATAAGAAGAAACTGTTTGTAGGGTACGAAACCACCTCAAAGTTATTCTTTCCGATCAATCTATCCAAGAGTTCATACTAAAATAACCACAAGTTATCCTTTTCGATCGATCTATCTAAGAGTTCATACTAAAATAATACCATATAATACACATCAACAACTCTAATGTCACCTAGATACTCCAATGTCACTGCGAGTATCCGTGAGTTGATTATGCGATATGCATCAAACAATTTCAGATTCATAATACTCAATCCAACACAAAGAACCTCAAAGAGTGCCCCAAGATTTCTACTGAAGAAACAAGGACGAGAACGTGCATCAACCCCTATGCATGGATTACCCCAATGTCACCCCGAGAATCCGCGAGTTGAGTGCCAAAACACATATCAAGTGAATCAATATGATACCCCATTGTCACCACGGGTATTCATAGCAAGGCATACATCAAGTGTTCTCAAATGCATAAAAATATTCAATCCGATAATAACGAAATCTCAAAGGAAAAAAATCAACTCATCACAACAAGATAGAGAGGGTAAAACACCATATGATCCAACTATATTAACAAAGCTCGCGATACATTAAGATCATGCCAATCTCAAGAATTTCGGCACCCGAGCGCACCGGTGTAGCCACTGTGCGTATGATTTCATGTAGTCCCAAGTTTGCCCAGATCTCCTTTGCTCGGCCACACTGGAAGAGCAAGTGCGCCGTATCTTCAGCATGCAACGAGTAGATGGGACACTGCAAGGATCGAGCATGTCTATTGGCGAGAACACATCTGCAGACACTGGTGCGTCGGTCCTAAACAAACGGTTTTTAACCCCTTTCCGCGACGGCATTTGGAACTGTGGCCAAGTGAGTGTGGGCGATAGGGGGGTCCTTCCCACATGACCCAGAAACCGTCGGGGATAGGGAGCCTTGATGCATACAGTTGTCCCTATATAACCGTTTCCGATATCTCGAATATCCCAAACGCTTCATCCTTGCTACTCGTTTGTGCTCGCATTGCCATCGCAGTCGGAGTTTTGTGGTTCTGCCTAAAACCAGGCAGATTCTAGGCACGGGAGCTTTCCAGGCAGATTCTAGGCAGATTCGAGGCACGGGAGATTTACGATTCCTGGCACATCACAAATAGTTCATGATTATAAACCGTGTACGATAGGTAGACAGTCACACACATTTAGTTTTCCCGCACCGTATGTGATAGTGTCTGACATCACACACGCTTTGCGAACGGCAACTGTGTGCATGCTTGCACACGTTTCCTCTCTGTGAAGCGTCTCAGATTATGGTGTATATCGCAAACGTTTGTGTTTTACCAACCGTGTGTGCCGTAATGACCTGCACAACGTAATTTTGCCCTAATTTAATTGCTCCTATTTAAAATTGTACCTAATTTAAACTTGAAAGTAGGCTATAGCTTTATTCATATCCATCAGGTTCAAATAACCAATGCATTATTCGATTCACAGGTACATATGTTTAAGAATTACAGAAGCACCAAATAAAGAATGATGTACCAGGGTTCTATACTTGTACTATTACAGATGGTAAAGAAAGAGGCGACAAACATTCCAGTTGTTGAACAAGGTGAAGCGGAATGGCCCTATTGTGCTCTCCTGGTGCAGAAGGCATGCAGGACTCTAGTCCAACCCCTTGTGATGGCCGGCCGCCAATCATGTAGTTTGAGAGGTAATCTTGAGTAAACTGCTTCAGGATCCACTGCAAAAGAAAAAAGATTCAGATATTGTCATCTAACACAACTCATTACGGGCAGTAAAAAGAAGGCTACAGGGTTCTTACTTGCCATCCTGCAGTTCACTGTTGTCTTGCATAAAGTGTAAACAAATAGTTCGATTGACATCTTTTGACCCATTTTAGTAACAATCTTTATCAGTTTCCTCACTTGATGCTGGTTCATGAATATCTCATTGCCCCAACGCAGAAAGGGTCGAAGTGTGGATATTTGGCAATGATATATGTACCTAAAAGCACCAAGTTAATATTAGAAGCTAAACAACAATTGAAAAATGATGTAGTACAACACTCCATCCATCCCATTATATAAGATTTTATTACATGTATATCTAGACATCATCAGAACATTAAGGTAACACTCTTCCTTGTTGCTATGTAGCCTGGGATTGCATATTTAGTCATTCAGTACAATGCATGTTGCTAAACAACAATTAAAAAACGAAAAGGCATGTTAACTGCAATATCCTTAACAACAACCAAATATCGTAATTCATGGTGGTATTGTTGAAACTGTTATTGATGAAATTGAACTACACAACAAATAGTTGCACATATAGAGCATCACATTGTGAAGAACTGAAATAAACAAGTCATAAGGACATCTCTAGGCGATCCTTAAAAAGTTAAAGGACTAAAACCCTTAGTGGATATATATATATACTACCACCCGGTGGTAGTTACCCCATATGTCTTATATACTACCATGTGGTATTATATATACTACTTTATCATTTTAAATATATTCGTATACTATATCTAAGATATTTTAAATCAAGTTACATGAAAAAATTGCATATGAGCCCATAGTTTTTGTTATATTTGTGAAATACGTACATATTTGTACGTAAAAAAGAGCGTACTCAAAACATGGTATATACTATCTAAAAATTAGTATATATACTACCTAATCATTGTTATATACTACATACTACACGTACATACTCTTGATTTAGACGGATACTACATACAACATACAAAACGCGAGTGGTGGTAACTACCACTGCTTGTAGGAAACATTTGTCCTATATATATATATATATATATATATATATATATATATATACTCCAGCAGTTTTTGGCCTTTTCTAGTCGATCCCCTAAACTTAAGGTTGTAAACTTCAATTTGATCAAGTTCAAAGCAGGTTCAACCGAAAGTAGCATGCTTTCAAACATAAACATAGATAGTTTTGCATAACCGAACATAAAACATAAATTTAAACTAAGCTAAACTACTTTCAGTCAAAGTAGAGGTCGAGCCAATCCTTCCTCGTCATGTACGGTATGCCGCGAGCCGGGTCCGGGCCAGTACCGTCGTCGGGGTCGTTGGGGAAGGCAGTCCTCCACTCGTCAACGTCGATCTCCTCGTCCTCAGGGCCCACCTCGACGCCCTCCGCACCACCGTCGCCGCCGCCTTCGACCTCGTCATCAGAGGAGAGCGCGATAACCTCGCCGCCCTCCATGTCGCCGTCCTCGCCGCCTTCGACCTCGTCATCGGAGGAGAGCGCGATAACCTCGCTGCCCTCCGCGCCGGCAAAGATCGCCCGCTCCGCCTCCACGAGCTCCGGGTGCTGCCGGCGGAGCTCTTGCATGTAGGCCTCGTCGGCGGCCTCGGCCTCGAGACGCTCCCACGCCTCACGGTCCTCCCGCACCATAGCCGAGCTCACACCCCTGGCTCCGGCGGAATGAGGTGAACCGGACGTGTGCCGAAGGGGAAATTGAGCCTAGCCGCCGCGCCGTGGTAGCGGACCTGCCAGCAGTCGTACTCCATGGCCGCGAGCTCGACCGTGTGGAAGCTACCGAGCCACCGGCGGGTGTGGGTCTCTCGATCTATAATCTCGGCGACCCACGTCCCCCACCGCCGCTGCCGGACCCCGAGGTAGGACTTCGTCGGCTGCCGGGTCCGGGGGAGGATGGGTAAGTCCTCGAACCGGCATAGGGGCGCGACAGCGGGCGTACCGGGGGACCGGTGACGGCGGATCGGGCCTGCGGAGGACGATGCGGACACCTCGGCGGCCACCTCGCCGGCGTTGGGCGAAAAGGCCGCGATAAACCTCTTTTTGGCCATTGGCTACTCGAGCTCCCCGGCACACAGGCAGAGGTTGAGGATGGAGGCGCCGGCGATGGCGGCGACCTACCAATGGTTTCGAGGGTTGTGTGTGTCTGTGTGAGCGGAGGTTGTGTTTGAGGAAATACTGCGGCAACTGAAAATTTTACAAGGCGGGAGTAACAAGGCGGGGCTACTAAAAATTTGGATCAAGGGCGAGCAGATGTTTTTGAGATTGCGAGGGATGCAGAAGCGGGAGTAAAATGCCGGGGCTACTAAAAATTTGAATCAAGGGACTAAAGCAGAGCGGGAGTAACAGACATCGCACACGGTCCGCACATACTAATCGTGAGCTATCAAACATTAAAACCTTCCAAGCGGTAGATATTTTCGAGATTGCGAGGGATGCAGAGGCGGGAGTTTTGGGGGAGCGAGCTAGTGTGCTTGACACGCCGGCCGTGGACTGTAGCCGACGCACCTTCTCGCGTAAGCCATAGGCGTACTATACACCGACGGTGCTCCAAGATATTTTGTACTACATCTCACACAGTTGGTGAGAATAAACTGTGTGGGATCTACTTGATTTGAATTACAAAATGGGGTCATAGTGGCAATGGATGGTGTTTGAATTGCTAGACCTTTTATCTGCAGTGAACATGCAACTGTATGTGTGTCGTAAAAGAATTGGAATTATTCAGGGTTCGTTTGGACCTTTCATACATTAGCTGGTTTTCTAGCCATTTCAGGTGCACAATTCAAAATTAAACTACATGCACATGCTCCGGTGCATACAAATTGGTTGAAAAATCAAATATGTGTCCTTCAGTGCATGCTTAGGTCCCATGGAAGATATGGGAATGAATTTTTCGAGGTTCGTTTGGCCTTTTTATACATTAACTGGGTTTTCTAGGCATTTTATGTGCATAATTCAAATTTGAACTACAAGCACATGCTCCAATGCACTAAGGTTGGTTCAAAAATCACATGCGTGTCCTTGGGTGAATTTCTAGGTACCATGCAAGAGATGGGAATGAATTTCAAACACCAGGGCACTGTTGATTGCCGGCAAAACGTTGAGATACGTGGTTTTTAAATTCTAGTAAATCCAAAATTTGTCTGAAATTCATGAAACTTGGCATGCTATCATGGAGCGGCATCAAATGCCGTGGTGAAAATTTTGTCCCATTTGGGGCAGGTTTGGGTATAAGCTTCTCACAAACTAGAGCTTCTCACAACAAGCATGATGGTTTCGATAGGGAATGTACCACATTTGGGGATGAGACGATATCCGTTGCCTCATATTGCTTTCAAAAATTTTCTAGTGTCAACATAGAGCAACAGGAGTGTTGTGTTTAATCTTGGAATTTTTCTGGGTTCGTTTGGCCTTTTTTATACATTAACTAGGTTTTCTAGCCATTTTATGTGCATAATTCAAATTTGAACTACAAGCACATGCTCCAGTGCACCAAAGTTGGTTGAAAAATCACATGTGTGTCCTTGGGTGAATTTCTAGGTCCCATCCAAGAGATGGGAATGAAATTCAAACACCATGGCACTGTTGATTGCCGGCAAAACGTTGAGATGCCTGGTTTTTAAATTCTAGTAAATCCAAAACTCGTCTGAAATTCATGAAGCTTGGCATGCTATCATGGAGCGGCATCAACATGCGGTGGTGTAAATTTTGTCCCATTTGGAGCAGGTTCGGGTATAATCTTCTCACAAACCAGAGCTTCTCACAACAAGCATGATGGTTTCGATAGGGAAAGTACCACCTTTGGTGACGGGACGATATCCGTTGCCTCTTATTGCTTTCAAAAAATTTCTAGTGTCAACACAGAACAACAGGAGTGGTGTGTTCAATCTTGGAACTTTTCGGGGTTCGTTTGGCCTTTTTTATACATTAACTGGGTTTTCTAGGCATTTTATGTGCATAATTCAAATTTGAACTACAAGCACATGCTCCAATGCACTAAAGTTTGTTGAAAAATCACATGTGTGTCCTTGGGTGAATTCGTAGGTCCCATGCAAGAGATGGGAATGAAATTCAAACACCAGGGCACTGTTGATTGCCGGTAAAACATTGAGATGCTTGGTTTTTAAATTCTAGTAAATCCAAAACTCGTATGAAATTCATGAAACTTGGCATGCTATCATGGAGCGGCATCAACATGCCATGGTAAAAAAATTGTCCCATTTGGGGGAATTTTGGGTATTAGCTTCTCACAAACTAGAGCTTCTCACAACAAGCATGATGGTTTCGGTAGGGAACGTCCCACCTTTGGGGACGAAACGATATCCATTGCCTCTTATTGCTTTCAAAAAATTTCTCGTGTCAACATAGAACAACAGGAGTGTTGTGTCAATTTTTGGGATTTTTCGGGGTTCGTTTGGACATTTTTATGCATCAACTAAGTTTTCAATGCATTTATGTGCATAATTCAAATTTGAACTACATGCACATGCTCCAGTGCATATAAATTGGTTGAAAAATCAAATATGTGTCCTTGGGTGCATGCTTAGGTCCCATGCAAGAAATGGGAACTAATTTCAAGCACCAGGGCACCGTTGATTGCCGGCAAAACATTGAGATGCCTCATTTTTAAATTCTAGTAAATCCAAAACTCGTCTGAAATTCATGAAACTTGGCATGCTTTCATGGAGTGGCATCAACATCCCATGGTAAAAAATTTATCCCGTTTGGGGTAGGTTTGGGTATATGCTTCTCACAAACCAGAGCTTCTCACAACAAGCATCATGGTTTTGGTAGGGAACGTCCCACCTTTGGGGACGAAACGATATCCACTGCCTCTTATTGCTTCCAAATTTTTTCTCGTGTCAACATAGAACAACAGGAGTGTTGTGTCAATTTTTGTTATTTTTCGGGGTTCTTTTGGACATTTTTATGCATTAACTGAGTTTTCAATGCATTTATGTGCATAATTCAAATTTGAACCACATGCACATGCTCCGGTGCATATAAATTGGTTGAAAAATCAAATATGTGTCCTTGGGTGCATGCTTAGGTCCCATGCAAGAAATGGGAATGAATTTTAAACACCAGGGCACCGTCGATTGACAACAAAACATTGAGATGCCTGGTTTTTAAATTCTAATAAATCCAAAACACGTCCGAAATTCATGAAACTTGGCATGCTATCATGGAATGGCACCCGACATGATGTGGTATTTTTCGTGTCCATTTTGAGAGAAGGCGCACTCGAATAATGACAGCCAACAAAGGCATTTTGAAAAAATAGCTGCCACTTTAATATCTCAAACGTTTGTATAATTCAAAACGTGTGCGTTCTGTTAACCATTCACGTGACGCCACGTGTCTTGGTTTTAATGGCTGTAGGAGGTGCCGTGCGGACAGCTGCTTGACCTTGATTGAACGGGAGGCGTGTGAGCGCAGTCCGGTGCGCAGGCTGACTGAGAGGCGTGCAAGCTATCCTCCAATGCGCAGGCACACCGAGAAGTGTGCGAGCTGTACGCTGCATAGGCTCACTGGGAAGCGAGCCCTTTGACTTCCATGGCCGCCCGCCTTCCTCTCCATTAATGGCGCCCCAGCCGCTGTTTAATACGGGCGGCCTTACTGTTCGCCTCCCATTCCCCTCCCCCCGCAGACCTCCGCCGCCATGGCGTAGAATGATCATCTGCCACTAGCTAGTCTTCAAGTTTGGTGAAGTCGACTCCGAGCCGGAGGAGATAGAAAATAAGGAGGAATGGGGCCTCATGGACATGGCCCAGAACGAGCTGGCCGCGGCGATTGCTGCCCCCGCTCCCGTCCCAGCTCCCATCCCCGCGCCCGCGCCAGCGACCGTCCTTGTAGCATTGACGGGCTGGTCACCGAGCACTATCGCAGAGCTGGAAGCCGCGGGCGTCAGCGAGGTCTCCGCGGACCCGCGCGAGCTCGTGTACATGCCAGCACCAGCGCCCATGCCCGTGCCCGTGCACGCCCCTCCACCCACCGTGGCGTCGGCCCCCGTGCGTTTGGCTGCACCCGCCGCGCCCGTGCACTCCCCTCCACCCACTGCAGCGCCAGTCCCCGTGCGTTTGGCTGCACCCGCCGCGCCCGTGCCCGTGCGCCCCCCCTCAGCGGCATGGGACGCCGCCGTCGACCGCTACCTCTCAGCGGCGCCAGTTGCCGTCCTCCCGCGCCCCGCCCGTCGATTGCGTGATGACATGATGTTTGATTTACAAGTGAAGAACATTTTGTGCCGCCTTGAAGACTTCAACAATGGCGTCCCGAGGACGACAACGACGGCGCGGCACGCCGCCTCCGCCGCCACCGGAAATATTTTTTTGGGGTTTAATACTGTATCTCGAATTCTCGATCATATGAATATAAATTCGCAGTGTGACTGAATGAAAGATATGGTTTGAACGAACTAGCGTTTTTCTCTCTTAATGTACAGACTTATCAAACGATTTTCTTTTAAAAAAACATCAATGGTTTTTAAATATAAAACACTCATCGCAAACGTTTTAGTTAGAACACCCGTATGCAAACCGACAGCTTCCCCAGTAAGCCAAGGGAAAATGTGACGAGCAGGATTTCTGCATCACTTCAACGCAAACGGTTGTTTTGCATGACCCGTGTGCAACCACGTACAAACAATTGGGTAAGATTTGCATATCTGTCATTTTGGGTATGTTGCCATTTCTCAAACTGGAAAGATTGACATTTGTTTATCTAGTAACATTTGTTGGGGAACGTAGTAATTTCAAAAAAATTCCTACGCACACGCAAGATCATGGTGATGCATAGCAACGAGAGGGGAGAGTGTTGTCCACGTACCCTCGTAGACCAAAAGCGGAAGCGTTAACACAACGCGGTTGATGTAGTCGTACGTCCTCACGATCCGACCGATCAAGTACCGAACGCACGGCACCTCCGAGTTCAGCACACGTTCAGCTCGATGACGTCCCTCGAACTCCGATCCAGCCGAGTGTTGAGGGAGAGTTTCATCAGCACGACGGGGTGGTGACGATGATGATGTTCTACCGACGCAGGGCTTCGCCTAAGCACCACTACGATATTATCGAGGTGTAATATGGTGGAGGGGGGCACCGCACACGGCTAAAAGATCCTTGATCAATTGTGTGTAGAGAGGTGCCCCCCTGCCCCCGTATATAAAGGAGCAAGGGGGACGCCGCCGGCCTAGGAGGTAGAGGCGCGCCAGGAGGAGTCCTACTCCTACCGGGAGTAGGACTCCTCCCTTTCCATGTTGGACTAGGAGAGGAAGGGGGAAGAGGTGGAGGGGAGGAAGGAAGGGGGGGCGCCGCCCCCCTCTCCTTGTCCTATTCGGACTGGGGGGGGGAGGGGCGCGCGGCCCTGCCCTAGCCTCCTCTCCTCTCTTCCACCTAGGCCCACTAAGGCCCATTAAGTTACCGGGGGGTTCCGGTAACCTCCCGGTACTCCGGAAAAATCCCGATTTCACCCAGAACACTTCCGATGTCCAAACATAGGCTTCCAATATATCAATCTTTATGTCTCGACCATTTCGAGACTCCTCGTCATGTCCGTGATCACATTCGGGACTCCGAACAACCTTTGGTACATCAGAACATATAAACTCATAATATAACTGTCATCGTAACGTTAAGCGTGCGGACCCTACGGGTTCGAGAACTATGTAGACATGACCGAGACACCTCTCCGGTCAATAACCAATAGCGGAACCTGGATGCTCATACTGGTTCCTACATATTCTACGAAGATCTTTATCGGTCAGACCACATAACAAATTACGTTGTTCCCTTTGTCATCGGTATGTTACTTGCCCGAGATTCGATCGTCGGTATCTCGATACCTAGTTCAATCTCGTTATCGGCAAGTCTCTTTACTCGTTCCGTAATACATCATCCCACAACTAACTCATTAGTCACAATGCTTGCAAGGCTTATAGTGATGTGTATTACTGAGTGGGCCCAGAGATACCTCTCCGACAATCGGAGTGACAAATCCTAATCTCGAAATACGCCAACCCAACAAGTACCTTTGGAGACACCTGTAGACCACCTTTATAATCACCCAGTTACATTGTGACGTTTGGTAGCACACAAAGTGTTCCTCCGGTAAACGGGAGTTGCATAATCTCATAGTCATAGGAACATGTATAAGTCATGAAGAAAGCAATAGCAACATACTAAACGATCGAGTGCTAAGCTAACGGAATGGGTCAAGTCAATCACATCATTCTCCTAATGATGTGATCCCGTTAATCAAATGACAACTCATGTCTATGGCTAGGAAACATAACCATCTTTGATCAACGAGCTAGTCAAGTAGAGGCATACTAGTGACACTCTGTTTGTCTATGTATTCACACATGTATTATGTTTCCGGTTAATACAATTCTAGCATGAATAATAAACATTTATCATGATATAAGGAAATAAATAATAACTTTATTATTGCCTCTAGGGCATATTTCCTTCAGTCTCCCACTTGCACTAGAGTCAATAATCTAGATTACACAGTAATGATTCTCACACCCATGGAGTCTTGGTGCTGATCATGTTTTGCTCGTGGAAGAGGCTTAGTCAACGGATCTGCAACATTCAGATCCGTATGTATCTTGCAAATTTCTATGTCTCCCACCTGGATAAATCCCGGATGGAATTGAAGCGTCTTTTGATGTGCTTGGTTCTCTTGTGAAATTTGGATTCCTTTGCTAAGGCAATTGCACCAGTATTGTCACAAAAGATTTTCATTGGTCCCGATGCACTAGGTATGACACCTAGATCGGATATGAACTCCTTCATACAGACTCCTTCATTTGCTGCTTCCGAAGCAGCTATGTACTCCGCTTCACACGTAGATCCCGCCACGACACTTTGCTTAGAACTGCACCAACTGACAGCTCCACCGTTCAATGTAAATATGTATCCGGTTTGCAATTTAGAATCGTCCGGATCAGTGTCAAAGCTTGCATCAACGTAACCATTTACGATGAGCTCTTTGTCACCTCCATAAACGAGAAACATATCCTTAGTCCTTTTCAGGTATTTCAGGATATTCTTGACCGCTGTCCAGTGATCCACTCTTGGATTACTTTGGTACCTCCCTGCTAAACTTATAGCAAGGCACACATCAGGTCTGGTACACAGCATTGCATACATGATAGAGCCTATGGCTGAAGCATAGGGAACATCTTTCATCTTCTCTCTATCTTCTGCAGTGGTCGGGCATTGAGTCTTACTCAATCTCACACCTTGTAGTACAGGCAAGAACCCTTTCTTTGCTTGATCCATTTTGAACTTCTTCAAAACTTTGTCAAGGTATGTGCTTTGTG
This sequence comes from Triticum aestivum, assembly GCF_018294505.1. NCBI lineage: Eukaryota > Viridiplantae > Streptophyta > Magnoliopsida > Poales > Poaceae > Triticum > Triticum aestivum. The sequence goes on along the minus strand of NC_057814.1, from coordinate 629,035,941 downwards.
AAAGTCCAATTAAGCGTCTTGATCTATCTCTATAGATCTTGATGCCTAATATATATGCAGCTTCACCGAGGTCTTTCATTGAAAAACTCTTATTCAAGTATCCCTTTATGCTATCCAGAAATTCTATATCATTTCCAATCAGCAATATGTCATCCACATATAATATCAGAAATGCTACTGAGCTCCCATTCACTTTCTTGTAAATACAGGCTTCTCCAATAGTCTGTATAAAACCAAATGCTTTGATCACACTATCAAAGCATTTATTCCAACTCCGAGAGGCTTGCACCAGTCCATAAATGGATCGCTGGAGCTTGCACACTTTGTTAGCTTCCTTTGGATCGACAAAACCTTCCGGTTGCATCATATACAACTCTTCTTCCAGAAATCCATTCAGGAATGCAGTTTTGACATCCATTTGCCAAATTTCATAATCATAAAATGCGGCAATTGCTAACATGATTCGGACAGACTTAAGCATCGCTACGGGTGAGAAGGTCTCATCGTAGTCAATCCCTTGAACTTGTCGAAAACCTTTCGCAACAAGTCGAGCTTTATAGACAGTAACATTACCGTCAGCGTCAGTCTTCTTCTTGAAGATCCATTTATTTTCAATGGCTTGCCGACCATCGGGCAAGTCAACCAAAGTCCATACTTTGTTCTCATACATGGATCCCATCTCGGATTTCATGGCCTCAAGCCATTTTGCGGAATCTGGGCTCACCATCGCTTCTTCATAGTTCATAGGTTCGTCATGGTCTAGTAACATAACCTCTAGAACAGGATTACCGTACCACTCTGGTGCGGATCTTAATCTGGTTGACCTACGAGGTTCAGTAATAACTTGATCTGAAGTTTCATGATCATTATCATTAACTTCCTCACTAATTGGTGTAGGTGTCGCAGAAACTGATTTCTGTGATGATCTACTTTCCAATATGGGAGCAGGTACAGTTACCTCATCAAGTTCTACTTTCCTCCCACTCACTTCTTTCGAGAGAAACTCCTTCTCTAGAAAGGATCCATTCTTAGCAACGAATGTCTTGCCTTCGGATCTGTGATAGAAGGTGTACCCAAAAGTCTCCTTTGGGTATCCTATGAAGACACATTTCTCCGATTTGGGTTCGAGCTTATCAGGTTGAAGTTTCTTCACATAAGCATCGCAACCCCAAACTTTAAGATACGACAACTTTGGTTTCTTGCCAAACCATAGTTCATAAGGTGTCGTTTCAACGGATTTTGATGGTGCCCTATTTAGAGTGAATGCAGCCGTCTCTAAAGCATAACCCCAAAATGATAGCGGTAAATCAGTAAGAGACATCATAGATCGCACCATATCTAGTAAAGTACGATTACGACGTTCGGACACACCATTACGCTGTGGTGTTCCGGGTGGCGTGAGTTGCGAAACTATTCCGCATTGATTCAAATGTCGGCCAAACTCGTAACTCAAATATTCTCCTCCACGATCAGATCGTAGAAATTTTATTTTCTTGTTACGATGATTTTCAACTTCACTCTGAAATTCTTTGAACTTTTCAAATGTTTCAGACTTATGTTTCATTAAGTAGATATACCCATATCTGCTCAAATCATCTGTGAAGGTGAGAAAATAACGATATCCGCCACGAGCCTCAATATTCATCGGACCACATACATCTGTATGTATGATTTCCAATAAGTCTGTTGCTCTCTCCATAGTTCCGAAGAACGGTGTTTTAGTCATCTTGCCCATGAGGCACGGTTCGCAAGTACCAAGTGATTCATAATCAAGTGATTCCAAAAGTCCATCATTGTGGAGTTTCTTCATGCGCTTTACACCGATATGACCTAAACGGCAGTGCCACAAATAAGTTGCACTTTCAATATCAACTCTGCATCTTTTGGCTTCGACATTATGAATATGTGTGTCACTACTATCGAGATTCATTAAAAATAGACCACTCTTCAAGGGTGCATGACCATAAAAGATATTATTCATATAAATAGAACAACCATTATTCTCTGATTTAAATGAATAACCGTCTCGCATCAAACAAGATCCAGATATAATGTTCATGCTCAACGTTGGCACCAAATAACAATTATTTAGGTCTAATACTAATCCCGAAGGTAGATGTAGAGGTAGCGTGCCGACTGCGATCACATCGACTTTGGAACCATTTCCCACGCGCATCGTCACCTCGTCCTTAGCCAATCTTCGCTTAATCCGTAGCCCCTGTTTCGAGTTGCAAATATTAGCAACAGAACCAGTATCAAATACCCAGGTGCTACTGCGAGCATTAGTAAGGTACACATCAATAACATGTATATCACATATACCTTTGTTAACCTTGCCATCCTTCTTATCCGCCAAATACTTGGGGCAGTTCCGCTTCCAGTGACCAGTCTGCTTGCAGTAGAAGAACTCAGTTTCAGGCTTAGGTCCAGACTTGGGTTTCTTCTCCTGAACAACAACTTGCTTGTTGTTCTTCTTGAAGTTCCCCTTCTTCTTCCCTTTGCCCTTTTTCTTGAAACTAGTGGTCTTATTGACCATCAACACTTGATGCTCCTTTTTGATTTCTACCTCCGCTGCCTTTAGCATTGTGAAGAGCTCGGGAATTGTCTTATTCATCCCTTGCATGTTATAGTTCATCACGAAGCTCTTGTAGCTTGGTGGCAGTGATTGAAGAATTCTGTCAATGACGCTATCATCCGGAAGATTAACTCCCAGTTGAATCAAGTGATTATTATACCCAGACATTTTGAGTATATGCTCACTGACAGAACTATTCTCTTCCATCTTGCAGCTGTAGAACTTATTGGAGACTTCATATCTCTCAATCCGGGCATTTGCTTGAAATATTAACTTCAACTCCTGGAACATCTCGTATGCTCCATGACGTTCAAAACGTCGTTGAAGACCCGGTTCTAAGCCGTAAAGCATGGCACACTGAACTATCGAGTAGTCATCAGCTTTGCTCTGCTAGACGTAATTCTTCTGTGCAGCAATGAGGATAATCCTCAAGTTACGGACCCAGTCCGTGTAATTGCTACCATCATCTTTCAACTTTGCTTTCTCAAGGAACGCATTAAAATTCAACGAAACAACAGCATGGGCCATCTATCTACAATTAACATAGACAAGCAAGATACTATCAGGTACTAAGTTCATGATAAATTCAAGTTCAATTAATCATATTACTTAAGAACTCCCACTTAGATAGACATCCCTCTAATCCTCTAAGTGATCACGTGATCCATATCAACTAAGCCATGTCCGATCATCATGTGAGATGGAGTAGTTTCAACGGTGAACATCACTATGTTGATCATATCTACTTTATGATTCACGCTCGACCTTTCGGTCTCCGTGTTCCGAGGCCATATCTGTTATATGCTAGGCTTGTCAAGTTTAACCTGAGTATTCCGCGTGTGCAACTGTTTTGCACCCGTTGTATTTGAACGTAGAGCCTATCACACCCGATCATTACGTGGTGTCTCAGCACGAAGAACTTTCGCAACGGTGCATACTCAGGGAGAACACTTATACTTTGATAATTTAGTGAGGTATCATCTTATAATGCTACCGTCAATCAAAGCAAGATAAGATGCATAAAAGATAAACATCACATGCAATCAATATAAGGGATATGATATGGCCATCATCATCTTGTGCTTGTGATCTCCATCTCCGAAGCACCGTCATGATCACCATCGTCATCGGCGTGACACCTTGATCTCCATCGAAGCATCGTTGTCGTCTCGCCAACTATTGCTTCTACGACTATCGCTGCCCTTAGTGATAAAGTAAAACAATTACATGGCGATTGCATTGCATGCAATAAAGCGACAACCATATGGCTCCTGCCAGTTGCCGATAACTCGGTTACAAAACATGATCATCTCATACAATAAATTTAGCATCATGTTTTGACCATATCACATCACATCATGCCCTGCAAAAACAAGTTAGACATCCTCTACTTTCTTGTTGCAAGTTTTACGTGGCTGCTACGGGCTTAGCAAGAACCGTTCTTACCTACGCATCAAAAACCACAACGATAGTTTGTCAAGTTGGTGCTGTTTTAACCTTCGCAAGGACCGGGCGTAGCCACACTCGGTTCAACTAAAGTGAGAGAGACAGACACCCGCCGGTCACCTTTAAGCAACGAGTGCTCGCAACGGTGAAACCAGTCTCGCGTAAGCGTACGCGTAATGTCGGTCCGGGCCGCTTCATCTCACAATACCGCCGAACCAAAGTGTGACATGCTGGTAAGCAGTATGACTTATATCGCCCACAACTCACTTGTGTTCTACTCGTGCATAACATCAACGCATAAAACCAGGCTCTGATACCACTGTTGGGGAACGTAGTAATTTCAAAAAAATTCCTACGCACACGCAAGATCATGGTGATGCATAGCAACGAGAGGGGAGAGTGTTGTCCACGTACCCTCGTAGACCGAAAGCGGAAGCGTTAACACAACGCGGTTGATGTAGTCGTACGTCTTCACGATCCGACCGATCAAGTACCGAACGCACGGCACCTCCGAGTCCAGCACACGTTCAGCTCGATGACGTCCCTCGAACTCCGATCCAGCCGAGTGTTGAGGGAGAGTTTCGTCAGCACGACGGTGTGGTGACGAAGATGATGTTCTACCGACGCAGGGCTTCGCCGAAGCACCGCTACGATATTATCGAGGTGTAATATGGTGGAGGGGGGCACCGCACACGGCTAAGAGATCAATAGATCAATTGTTGTGTCTATGGGGTGCCCCCCTGCCCCCGTATATAAGGGAGCAAGGGGGAGGCCGGCCGGCCCTTGTTGGCGCGCCAGGAGGAGGAGGGGGAAAGGAAGGGGGAGAGGGAGAAGGAAAGGGGGCGCCGCCCCCCCCCCTCTCCTAGTCCAATTCGGACCAGAGGGGGAGGGGGCGCGCGGCCCCTCCTGGCTGCCCCTCTCTCTCTCCACTAAGGCCCATAAGGCCCATTACTTCTCCCGGGGGGTTCCGGTAACCCTCCGGCACTCCGGTTTTCTCCGAAATCACCCGGAACATTTCCGGTGTCCGAATATAGTCGTCCAATATATCAATCTTTATGTCTCGACCATTTCGAGACTCCTCGTCATGTCCGTGATCACATTCGGGACTCCGAACAACCTTAGGTACATCAAAACATATAAACTCATAATATAACTGTCATCGTAACGTTAAGCGTGCGGACCCTACGGGTTCGAGAACTATGTAGACATGACCGAGACACGTCTCTGGTCAATAACCAATAGCGGGACACTGGATGCCCATATTGGCTCCCACATATTCTACGAAGATCTTTATCGGTCAGACCGCATAACAACATACGTTGTTCCCTTTGTCATCGGTATGTTACTTGCCCGAGATTCGATCGTCGGTATCTTAATACCTAGTTCAATCTCGTTACCGGCAAGTCTCTTTACTCGTTCCGTAATACATCATCTCGCAACAAACTCATTAGTTGTAATTCTTGCAAGGCTTAAGTGATGTGCATTACCGAGAGGGCCCAGAGATACCTCTCCGACAATCGGAGTGACAAATCCTAATCTCGAAATACGCCAACCCAACAAGTACCTTCGGAGACACCTGTAGAGCTCATTTATAATCACCCAGTTACGTTGTGATGTTTGGTAGCACACAAAGTGTTCCTCCGGTAAACGGGGGTTGCATAATCTCATAGTCATAGGAACATGTATAAGTCATGAAGAAAGCAATAGCAACATACTAAACGATCGAGTGCTAAGCTAACGGAATGGGTCAAGTCAATCACATCATTCTCCTAATGATGTGATCCCGTTAATCAAATGACAACTCATGTCTATGGCTAGGAAACATAACCATCTTTGATCAACGTGCTAGTCAAGTAGAGGCATACTAGTGACACTCTGTTTGTCTATGTATTCACACATGTATTATGTTTCCGGTTAATACAATTCTAGCATGAATAATAAACATTTATCATGACATAAGGAAATAAATAATAACTTTATTATTGCCTCTAGGGCATATTTCCTTCAAATACGGAACGCTCCCTCCGTACAGAGGAGCACACCGCCGCCCTAGCAGCAGAAATACAGAACGGCCTTTTCAAGCAGATCCGCAATCTGGCTGGCGAGCCCACAGACACTGTCAAGAGGGTCTGGACTACACTGCCATAGGACAACTCGGCCCGTCAAAAGCTTGACTAGTAATTCGGCCTCCATCCCAGCCCTAATCAAGTAGTGGCATTTGTACCACGTGCACATAATTACGCACTCAAAATTCCATGGGCATCGACGGAGGCACACCTTGTCCTTAGCCAATCTTCGCTTAATCCGTAGCCCCTGTTTCGAGTTGCAAATATTAGCAACAGAACCAGTATCAAATACCCAGGTGCTACTGCGAGCATTAGTAAGGTACACATCAATAACATGTATATCACATATACCTTTGTTAACCTTGCCATCCTTCTTATCCGCCAAATACTTGGGGCAGTTCTGCTTCCAGTGACCAGTCTGCTTGCAGTAGAAGCACTCAATTTCAGGCTTAGGTCCAGACTTGGGTTTCTTCTCCTGAACAGCAACTTGCTTGCTGTTCTTCTTGAAGTTCCCCTTCTTCTTCCCTTTGCCCTTTTTCTTGAAACTAGTGGTCTTATTGACCATCAACACTTGATGCTCCTTTTTGATTTCTACCTCCACTGCCTTTAGCATTGCGAAGAGCTCGGGAATTGTCTTATTCATCCCTTGCATGTTATAGTTCATCACGAAGCTCTTGTAGCTTGGTGGCAGTGATTGAAGAATTTTGTCAATGACGCTATCATCCGGAAGATTAACTCCCAGTTGAATCAAGTGATTATTATACCCAGACATTTTGATTATATGCTCACTGACAGAACTATTCTCTTCCATCTTGCAGCTGTAGAACTTATTGGAGACTTCATATCTCTCAATCCGGGCATTTGCTTGAAATATTAACTTCAACTCCTGGAACATCTCATATACTCCATGACGTTCAAAACGTCGTTGAAGACCGGTTCTAAGCCGTAAAGCATGGCACATTGAACTATCGAGTAGTCATCAGCTTTGCTCTGCTAGACGTTCATAACTTCTGCTGTTGCTCTTGCAGCAGGCCTGGCACCCAGCGGTGCTTCCAGGACATAATTTTTCTGTGCAGCAATGAGGATAATCCTCAAGTTACGGACCCAGTCCGTGTAATTGCTACCATCATCTTTCAACTTTGCTTTCTCAAGGAACGCATTAAAATTCAACGGAACAACAGCACGGGCCATCTATCTACAATTAACATAGACAAGCAAGATACTATCAGGTACTAAGTTCATGATAAATTTAAGTTCTATTAATCATATTACTTAAGAACTCCCACTTAGATAGACATCCCTCTAATCATCTAAGTGATTACGTGATCCAAATCAACTAAACCATGTCCGATCATCACGTGAGATGGAGTAGTTTCAATGGTGAACATCACTATGTTGATCATATCTACTATATGATTCACGCTCGACCTTTCGGTCTCCGTGTTCCGAGGCCATATCTGCATATGCTAGGCTCGTCAAGTTTAACCTGAGTATTTCGCGTGTGCAACTGTTTTGCACCCGTTGTATTTGAACGTATAGCCTATCACACCCGATCATCACGTGGTGTCTCAGCACGAAGAACTTTCGCAACGGTGCATACTCAGGGAGAACACTTTTATCTTGAAATTTTAGTGAGAGATCATCTTATAATGCTACCGTCAATCAAAGCAAGATAAGATGCATAAAAGATAAACATCACATGCAATCAATATAAGGGATATGAAATGGCCATCATCATCTTGTGCTTGTGATCTCCATCTCCGAAGCACCGTCATGATCACCATCGTCACCGGCGCGACACCTTGATCTCCATCGTAGTATCGTAGTCGTCTCGCCAACTATTGCTTTTACGACTATCGCTACCGCTTAGTGATAAAGTAAAACAATTACATGGTGATTGCATTGCATACAATAAAGTGACAACCATATGGCTCCTGCCAGTTGCCGATAACTCGGTTACAAAACATGATCATCGCATACAATAAAATATAGCATCATGTCTTGACCATATCACATCACAACATGCCCTACAAAAACAAGTTAGACGTCCTCTACTTTGTTGTTGCAAGTTTTACGTGGCTGCTACGGGCTTAGCAAGAACCGTTCTTACCTACGCATCAAAATCACAATGATAGTTTGTCAAGTTGGTGCTGTTTTAACCTTCGCAAGGACCGGGCGTAGCCACACTCGGTTCAACTAAAGTGAGAGAGACAGACACCCGCCAGTCACCTTTAAGCAACGAGTGCTCGCAACGGTGAAACCAGTCTCGCGTAAGCGTACGCGTAATGTCGGTCCGGGCCGCTTCATCTCACAATACCGCTGAACCAAAGTATGACATGCTGGTAAGCAGTATGACTTATATCGCCCACAACTCACTTGTGTTCTACTCGTGCATAACATCAACGCATAAAACCAGGCTCGGATGCCACTGTTGGGGAACGTAGTAATTTCAAAAAAATTCCTACGCACACGCAAGATCATGGTGATGCATAGCAACGAGAGGGGAGAGTGTTGTCCACGTACCCTCGTAGACCGAAAGCGGAAGCGTTAACACAACGCGGTTGATGTAGTCGTACGTCTTCACGATCCGACCGATCAAGTACCGAACGCACGGCACCTCCGAGTTCAGCACACGTTCAGCTGGATGACGTCCCTCGAACTCCGATCTAGCCGAGTGTTGAGGGAGAGTTTCGGCAGCACGACGGCATGGTGACGATGATGATGTTCTACCGACGCAGGGCTTCGCCTAAGCACCGCTACGATATTATCGAGGTGTAATATGGTGGAGGGGGGCACCGCACATGGCTAAAAGATCCTTGATCAATTGTGTGTAGAGAGGTGCCCCCTGCCCCCGTATATAAAGGAGCAAGGGGGAGGCCGCCGGCCTAGGAGGTAGAGGCGCGCCAGGAGGAGTCCTACTCCTACCGGGAGTAGGACTCCCCCCTTTCCATGTTGGACTAGGAGAGGAAGGGGGAAGAGGTGGAGGGGAGTAAGGAAGGGGGGCGCCGCCCCCCTCTCCTTGTCCTATTCGGACTGGGGGGGAAGGGGCGCGCGGCCCTGCCCTAGCCTCCTCTCCTCTCTTCCACCTAGGCCCACTAAGGCCCATTAAGTTACCGGGGGGTTCCGGTAACCTCTCGGTACTCCGGAAAAATCCCGATTTCACCCGGAACACTTCCGGTGTCCGAATATAGTCATCCAATATATCAATCTTTATGTCTCGACCATTTCGAGACTCCTCGTCATGTCCGTGATCACATCCGGGACTCCGAACAACCTTCGGTACATCAAAACATATAAACTCATAATATAACTGTCATCGTAACGTTAAGCGTGCGGACCCTACGGGTTCGAGAACTATGTAGACATGACCGAGACACGTCTCTGGTCAATAACCAATAGCGGGACACTGGATGCCCATATTGGCTCCCACATATTCTACGAAGATCTTTATCGGTCAGACCGCATAACAACATACGTTGTTCCCTTTGTCATCGGTATGTTACTTGCCCGAGATTCGATCGTCGGTATCTTAATACCTAGTTCAATCTCGTTACCGGCAAGTCTCTTTACTCGTTCCGTAATACATCATGTCGCAACAAACTCATTAGTTGCAATGCTTGCAAGGCTTAAGTGATGTGCATTACCGAGAGGGCCCAGAGATACCTCTCCGACAATCGGAGTGACAAATCCTAATCTCGAAATACGCCAACCCAACAAGTACCTTCGGAGACACCTGTAGAGCTCCTTTATAATCACCCAGTTACGTTGTGATGTTTGGTAGCACACAAAGTGTTCCTCCGGTAAACGGGAGTTGCATAATCTCATAGTCATAGGAACATGTATAAGTCATGAAGAAAGCAATAGCAACATACTAAACGATCGCGTGCTAAGCTAACAGAATGGGTCAAGTCAATCACATCATTCTCCTAATGATGTGATCCCGTTAATCAAATGACAACTCATGTCTATGGCTAGGAAACATAACCATCTTTGATCAACGAGCTAGTCAAGTAGAGGCATACTAGTGACACTCTGTTTGTCTATGTATTCACACAGGTATTATGTTTCCGGTTAATACAATTCTAGCATGAATAATAAACATTTATCATGATATAAGGAAATAAATAATAACTTTATTATTGCCTCTAGGGCATATTTCCTTCAAATACGGAACGCTCCCTCCGTACAGAGGAGCACACCGCCGCCCTAGCAGCAGAAATACAGAACGGCCTTTTCAAGCAGATCCGCAATCTGGCTGGCGAGCCCACAGACACTGTCAAGAGGGTCTGGACTACACTGCCATAGGACAACTCGGCCCGTCAAAAGCTTGACTAGTAGTTCGGCCTCCATCCCAGCCCTAATCAAGTAGTGGCATTTGTACCACGCGCACATAATTACGCACTCAAAATTCCATGGGCATCGACAGAGGCACACCTTGTGGTCCACAGTACGGCCAGACCGACCCCGGACTCACATATACCTTCCCCTTTTTTCCTTTTTGTTTCAGGTTCTTTTTCCCGTGTGCCTGATAACCAGTCCCTTCGAAGGATCGACATACAAAGACGGCTAGCAGCATAGGTGCGTAGGGTAACCTCTACACGTTCTTCTTGACGGTATTTCTAGTTATTTCTCAGGACCCTCACGCTCCGCCCCCTCAACTCCGGCATGTTAAATAGCCCGGAGACTTATTGCACTCTTTGTACAGGATACACCTTGACGTATCCATACAGTCATAATAAAAATGGTTTGCGGCCCAGTTTCTGTGGTTTGCGTTTCTTACTTCATTTTTATTTCGATTTGCTTATTGATCGCATCCGTACAACCTGGCACATCTCATATTCGCCAGGGGCTCCCTATCGTCCCATAATATGGCAGCAAAGTCCGAACACTTCTTATAGATAAGTTCGGCACCCCGAATTCAGCATTATATACATTGGCTCCGAATCATGTCTTTGGTCAATAGTTGGGTCGCCCGGCTCCTGTGCTTGCTACCCTACGTTCCGCTGAATCGGCTAGGGTAGTAAAGGGAGAACTACTGCGATTTTGCCCTGGCCTTGACCAGATGAGCACCTCAGTAGAGAAAGCCGAAAACTGAATGTCATGATATGGCGAGAGCCGGTCAGCTGTTCGAGGGTTACAAATCGTTGGAGATTTTTTCCGAGTTATGCGAGAGATCGGCACTTCCCGATCAGATGCTAACAGTACTCTGGTTTAAGCCAGGGGCTGCGCCCATGCTTTATTATAAAACTCCTATGGCTAAGTGAGGGCGTTCAATCCGTACAGTCTGATTGCCTTGTTCGTTGCGCTAAACAACTCCTTCAAGGACCATGTAATTGGATCAAGATTGTTTAGATTCCATCCCGAACACCTCCGTACTACCTACGTGAGGGCAGAAGCCGACGACTGGCCAACCCTCAGATTACATGCAACACGGCCGCACACGAGGAAACAATTCAAAGCATAATAAAATTAATTTACAAAAACTGGCTTTGTTCTCATAATATAAGGCAAAGGCAACATGAATACATTCATTCAAATACAATGAACTGCGAACACTGCGCCGCTACAAGTCGAGACCCTTCTACGACATCCGTGAAATATCGCTCGGGTGTGCGGTGCTCCTTGCCCTCTGGTGGCCCACTGGCAACTTCAACGGCGTTCATCTTCGCCCACCACATCTTGCAGCGAGCGAAGGCCATACGGGCACCTTCAATACAGGCGGAGCGCTTGACGACGCCCAGTCGAGGACAGGCGTTCACCATCTGCCTCACAAGCCCGAAGTAGCTGCCAGGCATAGCTTCGGCTGGCCATAGCCGGATTGTCAAATCCTTCATGGCTAATTCGGCCAGTCTGTGCAGCTCCACCAGCTGTTTCAGCTGATCGGTGAAGGACACGTGAGGCTCTGACACCGCATATTGCGACTAGAAGAGCTTCTCCGTAGAACCCCCTCCTTCGGCTCGATAGAACTCCACGGCATCCGATACACTGCGTGGTAAATCAGCAAAAGCCCCTGGGAACTCCGAACCCGGGTTAGTAAAAGGTACTGCTTCTCCGCATACTTGCTTTGCATCTTAAAAGCCTTACCCGCCGTGATCTTCTTCGCCTCCTGGATCTCCTGGAGGGCGGCCTGGGCCTCGTTCCGTGCGGTCTCCATGCTCTGACGAGCCTTGGTGAGTTTGACCCCTTGAGCCGACGCATCATTCTCCAAGGTCTCACATTTGTTAACCGCATCCTGGAGCTCCTGCTGGACTTCTTTGACCCGGGCCTTGAGCTTCTTACGGGCGGCCTGCTGCTGGACAGCCTTCTCCTCGGCCTCGCCCAGGGCCTTCCTCAGGGCCTCGACCTCGGTCGCGGCTTCTGCACATACCATAACACCACTGTCAATATACATCACTTATTCTTTTCCGAACACATAGCAGGTCATCACTCACCTTGCTTCTCCTGGAGCCGGATTTTAACCTCGCCGAGCTCGTTCTCGGTCTGCTCTAGCCTCTGCTTCAGTTCAGAGACCTCGGCAGCATGCGAGGTCACGACCAACAGTGACGCCTGCTTATCGATACATATTCAGTCAGCCTCTTATAATTAACGATTGATCCTCTGTCCGGTTCTTCTCGCTGAACACCGGACAATGTCTCAGGGGCTACGGTCTACATGGGGTTTTTCTCTTTCTTACCTCGAAACCTGTCAATAGGTTGCTGCAGGCTTCATTCAGGCCGCTCTTGGTGGTCTGAACCTTCTCGATCACCGCACCCATAAGGACACGGTGCTCATCCGTGACTGAGGCGCCTCGCAGCGCCTCCATCAGATTATCCGGCGGCCCTGGATGGATGGGGGCCACCGGTGGAAGCGGCGCACCCCTCTCCTTCAAAAGGGGCTGCTCGCCTGACTCCGGAGCTACATGAGTCTCCGAAATCATATTCGGCTGAGGGCCGAACTGGATGCAGCCCTCCTCGCTAGTCTCCATGGGGCTCGGCTCCCCCATGTGTCCGGCAGTGGAGGTCTTGCCTTGTGGCACCTCCCGGACAGCGTCCTGGGCTCCTCCTCGGTTAGGAGCGGTCCTCCGGGACAACACTTCAGTGTCGTCCCTGGCCCCGGGGGAGTAAGCAGGCGGTGGCGACATGCTCGCCATCTCTGACGGAGCCAACGAACCTCCAGACGAGGATCGCTGGATAAGGTCGTGAGCTGGACTGCAATAGTGCAGTTAACCATGCATGTCAAGATAATAAAGAGAAAGGGCCGGATGTGCGCATGACAGAGCCGTGTCACTTACGATGCGGCCTGGGGCTTAGTGCGAGGGCGTCGTTCTGGACTGCTGTCAACGTCCCACACGCTGTTGACCGCTGGGACGCCCTTCCCCTTCTTGGGCGTTTCCGCCTCCAGACGCGCCGAAGCCGCCCTCTTTTTCTTCTTCTCCTCGGGGGGAGGGTTGTTTTCCTCCTCCTCCTCCCCCTCTTCCTCGTCATTGTCCTCAGGGACAGAGGAATGAGCTTCGTCATCTTCGAACGTCACGTCCGGAGTGCCCTTGCAACGGGGGCCGCTCTTGGCCCCCTTGGCCTTCTTCTCCGGCGCCTTATATGGCGCCGGCACCAGCATCTTCGCCAGGCGCGGGATGACCGGTTCTTCGGGCAGCGGAGCCGGACACTGGATCCGCTGCGCCCTCTCCGTCCAGTCCTGAAAAGAGCAATAATAAAAGCTTAGACATCATCCTTGAAACATTTAAGTTGGGGATACGTCAGGAAAAACATACCTCGCTGGCGGCGTGTTTACAATCGTGACCACGGTCTGAGTCCGTGGCCGGTGGCTTCTCGTTGCCCTTAAAGAGCAACTTCCAGGCACCTTCATGAGTAGTCTCGAAGAGCCTTGTCAAGGTCTGGTGCTTCTTCGAATTGAACTCCCACAAAGGGCGGCTTCGGCGCTGGCACGGAAGAATTCGGCGGACTAGCATCACCTGGATGACGTCAACGAGCTTGACATTTTTGGTCACCATGCTTTGAACGCGCGTCTGCAGTGCTATCAGCTCGTCAGGTGAACACCAGTCCGGACTCTTCTCGACCCAGGAGGTGAGTCGCATGGGAGCACCGGAGCGGAATTCGGCAGCTGCGGCCCAGGAGGTGCCGCGAGGTTCTGTGATGTAGAACCACTGCTTCTGCCACTCCTTCACTATCTCCACAAAAGTGCCTTTGGGCCAGGAGACGTTGGATAGCTTGCTCCCCATGGCTCCTCCGCACTCCGCGTGCTGGCCATCCACCACCTTCGGCTTCACGTTGAAGACTTTGAGCCATAGCCCGAAGTGGGGTTGGATGCGGAGGAAGGCCTCGCACATGACGATAAACACCGAGATGTTGAGGAAGGAATTCGGGGATAGATCGTGGAAATCGATCCCATAGTAATACATCAGCCCGCGAACCAAAGGGTGGAGTGGAAACCCTAGTCCGCGGAAGAAATGAGGGAGGAATACCACCCTCTCGTTGGGCTCCGGTGTGGGGACGATTTGTCCCTCGGCCGGCAAGCGGTGGGCGATTCCCTTCGCCAAGTATCCGGCAGCCCGGAGCTCAGTAATGTCCTCCTCTTTGACGGAGGAGACCATCCACTTGCCCTGACCACCGGATCCGGACATGGTTGCTTGAGTGGAGAGGAGATGAGCACTTGGGCACTGGAGCTCGAGATTGGAAAGGCGGAGACAGAGAGATAGCGTGAGAAGAGGAAGAGGGAATCCTTATCCCCTTATAAAGGCAGCAAATATTAAACGCCTCCTCACTCGCCTTAAGATTCGCCCATTCCCGAGTGCCGTATAAATGGCACGGTTGGGTTACCCATGCCCGCATTAATGAGAATCCCGTGATAAGGGGACACGATCTCTGCTTTGACAAGACGTGCCAATGGCAACTGCGTCACGGGACGTGGGGCATCGAACATAAAAGCGGTTTGGAATTATGAACGGTCGGACGTAATGTCGTGCTACAAAAAAGCTGTCAGCGGATGGAACTCGTGTAAAAATATATTCTCTCTGCGGTTGTGCATGGTGTGTATACGGCAGTTCCGGATACAATCATTATATCCGAAGACTGTCTTGGAGTTCGGAAAGGGGAACCTGCCTTGCAATGCCGAAGACAATCTGCGCGCCGGACTCCTCGTCATTGAAGCCAGGTTCAGGGGCTACTGAGGGAGTCCTGGACTAAGGGGACCTCGGGCGTCCGGCCTGTTATCCATGGGCCGGACTGATGGGCTGTGAAGACATGAAGACCGAAGACTGTACCTGTGTCCGGATTGGACTCTACTTGGCGTGGAAGACAAGCTTGGCGACCGAAGATTCCTTCTTATGTAACCGACTCCATGTAAACCCTAGATTCCCCCGGTGTCTATATAAACCGGAGGGGTTAGTCCGGAAAAGACACACATTACCATAGTCATACAGGCTAGACTTCTAGGGTTTAGCCATTACGATCTCGTGGTAGATCAACTCTTGTAATACTCATATTCATCATGATCAATCAAGCAAGAAGTAGGGTATTACCTCCATAGAGAGGGCCCGAACCTGGGTAAACATCGTGTCCCCCGTCTCCTGTTACCATCGATCCTAGATGCACAGTTCGGGACCCCCTACCTGAGATCCGCCGGTTTTGACACCGACAACGAGTGTACACATTCACAAGTTCCCACTCGCAGTTGTACCCAATGTAAACAACCCAATCTCCATTTGCGCCTTCCCAAGCCTTGCCCTCAAGCGATGGCATCTTAACATCATACGTATCATTATCAAGCGGCATCAACTTGCACAAGGCGAGGCTTCCCTCGTCCCCGCGCCAGTCAGCAGGGTCACGGCGAAGAAGATAGGGGAGATCAAACCGCTCCTGGACCCTTGGGTTCCTTGTAATGATGTTATTAGTTGAGTCGAGAATGGTCTTGAACAAACCTGCCATGCTAGCCGAGGTGATGACGTCGCACCGATCAATGAGTTCCTCCACCGCGTCATCATTCAAATCGGGGCAAGAATAACGGGGTCGTTTCCGGCATGTTCCCTCCATGGAGAAGATGATCGAACAATGGCAGAAGGAAGGGTGAAGGCGAATGGAGGAGGGAGGAAGAGCGTGCGACAACAGTTCCAAATCGAGAGGGAAAGGTGAAGAGGTGGTGGACGGTTGCCATGGTACACGAAAAGGCGTCTGGGGAGCGAACGGTTGCCACAGAGGTCACACACTGACGACAAGGGCCGAGTGCCCGCATGCGTATATCGCACACACCTTGATCCGGTTGACCATTTCTTTTGTGTTGCCTAATCACAAATAGTTCATCCGAGTGAACAGTATGATGTATATCGCACACACCTTCATCTGGCTGCCCATTTCTTTTGTGTTGCCTAATCACAAACAGTTCATCCGAGTGAACCATGTGCTGTGTATCGCACACTCCTTCATCTGGCTGCCCGTTTCTTTTGTTCCTCCTCATCGTAAACAGTTAATTGAACTGAACCGTATGCCCTTCATCGCACACGCAACTAAAACCTGAACCGTGTTTGATGCATCCGTCATCACGTTTTATACATTTCTGACGGTTTTCATACAGCATCGTTTGCGATTATGGCATCGCACACAGTTTCTCGAAGGGTCTCTGATTGTAGTGTCGCGTTAGCAGCATCCTGCAGTAGTGAGGGGATAGCATTGTGCAGACATCTCCATATAAAGATTTTAACCTTTCTCGGGACCTTCAGAGACCATAGTTTCCCCCAGATGGGGTGTGGAGATGAACCCTGTATAGCCAAACTACTGTCATTGCTGGATGCAAATGCTACTTCCCATTGCCGGTAATAAGCAGACCGTACAGTAAAGATCCCCGACTTGGTGAGATGTCATGCTACAAAGTCCTCAGTCTCATGTTGGTATATAGGAATCTGAAGAACCCATTCAGCGTCTACATGCCAAAAGTTATCACGAATAAGTGGCTCATCCCACTCACCCGTGGTTGGATTAATAAGCTTGTTTACCTTGGAGAGGATGCAGTTCCCCCGTACTGTCAGTATCTTCCTTGAGCTGCTACTAGGGATCTAACAATCATCCCAGATATCAATTTTCATTCCATTTCCAACCCTCCAGATGCACCCTTCCTTGAAGGTCTGTATTCCTGACCATATGCTTTGCCATACATAAGATGAGCCCTTCTTCAAATCACAGTTTAGCAAGTCTCCCGAGGGGTAATACTTAGCTTGCAGAACCTTGGCACAAAGTGAGTCATAGTTATCTATCAGTCTCTAGCATTGTTTAGCGAGCATTGCTAGATTAAAACTATGAATGTCACGGAAGCCCATGCCTCCCCTAGATTTTGGAATGCACATATTCCACCAAGTGAACCAATGCAGTTTACGTTGGTCCTCACCATCACCCCACCAAAAGTGCGATATAGTATCAGTGATTCCCTTGCAAATTTTCTTTGGAAATTTGAATACACCCATCGCATAGGTCGGGATGGCTTGGGCCACCGCTTTAATAAGAGCCTCCTTTCCTCCATATGACAAATTGCATTCCTTCCAGCCACTTATTAATTTCTGAATTCTTTCAATAAGATGTTTAAAGCAATCCACTCGGTCTACTCCAATCATTGAGGGGAGTCCCAAATATTTATTAGACAGAGACTCAGTCTTAATATCAAGTATTTGGCACACTTCTACCTTATCATCAACACTTGTGTTTGGGATGAAGTATATGGATGATTTTGCGGCGCTGACCATCTGCCCCGAGGTTTCACAGTAGTCATCTAGGATCCTCTTTAAGGTGATAGCACTAGCTGCATCTGCCCTCATAAGAATCAAGGAGTCATCAGCAAAGAGCAAGTGAGTGATAAAGGGGGAGTCCCGATAGACCTGAACTCCCTTCAAATTCCCTTGTTCTTCCTCATGGGTGATCAAAGCCGAGAGACCTTCCGCACAGAGCAAATACAGGTACGGGGAGAGAGGGTCCCCTTGCCGTAGGCCTCTACTTGGGAAGAAAACGTCTGTTTCATTTGAGTTGAACCTCACCTTATGTTGGGGAACGCAGTATTTCAAAACATTTACCTATGATCATGCAAGATCTATCTAGGAGATGCATAGCAACGAGAGGGGAGAGTGTGTCCACGTACCCTCATAGACCGAAAGCGGAAGCGTTTAGTAACGCGGTTGATGTAGTCGAACGTCTTCGAGATCCAACCGATCCAAGCAACGAACGTACGGCACCTCCGCATTCAGCACACGTTCAGCTCGATGACGTCCCTCGTACTCTTGGTCCAGTTGAGGCCGAGGGAGAGTTCCGTTAGCACGATGGCGTGGACGGTGATGATGATGTTACCGGCGCAGGGCTTCGCCTAAGCACAACGACGATATGATTGAGGTGTGTAACTATGGAGGGGGCACCGCACACGGCTAAGACAAATCTTGGGGTGCCTTTGGGGTGCTCTCCTCCCCCGTGTATAAAGGAGGGAGGGAGGAGGCGGCCGGCCTAGGGTGCGCGCCAAGCATAGGGAGTCCTACTAGGACTCCCAAGTCCTAGTAGGATTCCCTTTCCTATTCGGAGTAGGATATAAGGAAAGAGAGGGAGAGGGAGAAGGAAAGGGGGGTCGCGCCCCCACCCCTTGTCCAATTCGGTTTGGGTAGGGGGAGGCGCGCGCCACCTCTTGGCCCTTCTCCCCTCTCTCCACTAAAGCCTAATAAGACCCATTACTTCTCCCGGTGAATTCCCGTAACTCCCCGGTACTCCAAAAATACCCGGATCACTCGGAACCATTCCAATGTCCGAATATAGCCTTCCAATATATGAATCTTTACCTCTCAACCATTTCGAGACTCCTCGTCATGTCCGTGATCTCATCCGGGACTTCGAACAAACTTCGGTCATCAAATCACATAACTCATAATACAAATCGTCATCGAACGTTAAGCGTGCGGACCCTACGGGTTCGAGAACTATGTAGACATGATCGAGACACATCTCCGGTCAATAACCAATAGCGGAACCTGGATTCTCATATTGGCTCCTACATATTCTACAAAGATCTTTATCGGTCAAACTGCATAACAACATACGTAGTTCCCTTTGTCATCGGTATGTTACTTGCCCGAGATTCGATCGTCGGTATCATCATACCTAGTTCAATCTCGTTATCGGCAAGTCTCTTTACTCGTTCCGTAATACTTCATCCCACAACTAACTCATTATTCACATCGCTTGCAAGGCTTATAATGATGAGCATTACCGAGAGGTCCCACATATACCTCTCCGAAACACAGAGTGACAAATCCTAATCTCGATCTATGCCAACCCAACAAATACCTTTGGAGACACCTGTAGAGCATCTTTATAATCACCCATTTACGTTGTGATGTTTGATAGCACACAAAGTGTTCCTCCGGTATTCGGGAGTTGCATAATCTCATAGTCTGAGGAACATGTATAAGTCATGAAGAAAGCAATAGCAGTAAAACTAGACGATCATTATGCCAAGCTAACGGATGGGTCTTGTCCATCACATCATTCTCTAATGATGTGATCCCATTCATCAAATGACAACACATGTCTATGGTCAGGAAACTTAACCATCTTTGATTAACGAGCTAGTCTAGTAGAGGCATACTAGGGACACTTTGTTTTGTCTATGTATTCACACATGTATCAAGTTTCCGGTTAATACAATTCTAGCATGAATAATAAACATTTATCATGATATAAGGAAATAAAATAATAACTTTATTATTGCCTCTAGGGCATATTTGCTTCAGTCTCCCACTTGCACTAGAGTCAATAATCTAGTTCACATCGCCATGTGATGTAACAGCAATAGTTCACATCACCATGTGATTAACACCCATAGTTCACATCCCCATGTGACCAACACTCATAGGGTTTACTAGAGTCAATAATCTAGTTCACATCGCTATTAGATTAACACCCAAAGAGTGATCATGTTTTGCTTGTGAGAGAAGTTTAGTCAACGGGTCTGCCACATTCAGAGCCGTATGTATTTTGCAGATTTTCTATGTCTACAATGCTCTGCACAGAGCTACTCTACGATCCCTCTTTCAATATGTATCCAGATTGAGACTTAGAGTCATCCGGATCAGTGTCAAAGCTTGCATCGACGTAACACTTTACGACGAACTTTTTGTCACCTCCATAACCGAGAAACATGTCCTTATTCCACTAAGGATAATTTTGACCGCTGTCCAATGATCCACTCCTGGATCACTATTGTACCCTCTTGCCAAACTCATGGTGAGGTACACAATAGATCTGGTACACAGCATAGCATACTTTATAGAACCTATGACTGAGGCATAGGGAATGACTTTCATTCTCTTTCTATTTTCTGCCGTGGTCGGGTTTTGAGTCTTACTCAACTTCTCACCTTGCAACACAGGCAAGAACTCCTTCTTTGGTTGTTCCATTTTGAAATACTTCAAAATCTTGTCAAGGTATGTACTCATTGAAAAATCTTATCAAGCGTCTTGATCTATCTCTATAGATCTTCATGCTCAATGTGTAAGCAGCTTCACCGAGGTCTTTCTTTGAAAAACTCCTTTCAAACACTCCTTTATGCTTTCCAGAAAATTCTACATCATTTCCGATCAAAAATATGTCACTCACATATACTTATCAGAAAGGCTGTAGTGCTCCCACTCACTTTCTTGTAAATACAGGTTTCACCGCAAGTCTGTATAAAACTATATGCTTTGATCAACTTATCAAAGCGTATATTCCAACTCCGAGATGCTTGCACCAGTCCATAGATGGATCACTGGAGCTTGCACATTTTGTTGGCACCTGTAGGATTGACAAAACCTTCTGGTTGCATCATATACAACTCTTCTTTAAGAAATCCATTAAGGAATGCAGTTTTTGACTTCCATTTGCCAGATTTCATAAAACATGGCAATTACTAACATGATTCGGACAGACTTAAGCATCGATACGAGTGAGAAAATCTCATCGTAGTCAACACATTGAACTTGTCGAAAACCTTTTGCGACAATTCGAGCTTTTGTAGATAGTAACACTACTATCAGCGTCCGTCTTCCTCTTGAAGATCCATTTATTCTCAATGGCTCACCGATCATCAGGCAAGTCAATCAAAGTCCATACTTTGTTTTCATACATGGATCCCATCCCAGATTACATGGCCTCAAGCCATTTCACGGAATCTGGGCTCATCATCGCTTCCTCATAGTTCGTAGGTTCGTCATGGTCTAGTAACATGACTTCCAGAACAAGATTACTATACCACTCTGGTGCGGACCGTACTCTGGTTGACCTACGAGGTTCGGCAGCAACTTGATCTGAAGTTTCATGATCATCATCATTAACTTCCTCACTAATTGGTGTAGGCATCACTGGAACTGATTTCTGTGATGAACTACTTTCTAATTGGGGAGAAGGTACAATTACCTCATCAAGTTCTACTTTCCTACCACTCACTTCTTTCGAGAGAAACTCCTTCTCTAGAAAGGATCCATTCTTAGCAACGAATATCTTGCCTTCGGATCTGTGATAGAAGGTGTACCCAACAGCCTCCTTTGGGTATACTATGAAAACACATTTCTCTGATTTGGGTTCGAGCTTATCAGGTAGAAGCTTTTTCACATAAGCATCGCAGCCTCAAACTTTAAGAAACGACAGCTTAGGTTTCTTGCTAAACCACAGTTCATACGGTGTCGTCTCAACGGATTTAGATGGTGCCCTATTTAACGTGAATGCAGCTGTCTCTAATGCATAATCCCAAAACGATAGTGGCAAATCGGTAAGAGACATCATAGATCGCACCATATCCAATAAAGCACGGTTACGACGTTCGGACACACCATTACGCTGTGGTGTTCCAGGTGGCATGAGTTGTGAAACTATTCCACATTGTTTCAAATGAAGACCAAACTCATAACTCAAATATTCACCTCCACGATCAGATCATAGAAACTTTATTTTCTTGTTACGATGATTTTCCACTTCACTCTGAAATTCTTTGAACTTTTCAAATGTTTCAGACTTATGTTTCATCAAGTAGATATACCCATATCTGCTCAAATCATCTGTGAAGGTCAGAAAATAACGATACCTGCCGCGAGCCTTGATAACCCACAAGTATAGGGGATCAATTGTAGCCTCTTTCGATAAGTAAGAGTGTCGAACCCAACAAGGAGCTAAAGGTAGAACAAATATTCCCTCAAGTTTTATCGACCACCGATACAACTCTACGCACGCTTAGCGTTTGCTTTACCTAGAACAAGTATGAAACTAGAAGTACTTTGTAGGTGTTGTTGGATAGGTTTGCAAGAATATAAAGAGCGCGTAAATAAAAAGTAGGGGCTATTGTAAGTAAAGAAGCAATAAAGTAAATATAGCGAGTGTGGAAAAGTGGTGGTAGGAGTTGCAAAATTGTCCCTAAGCAATTGACTACTTTACTAGACCAATAGCAAGTATTATGTGGGAGAGGCCACTGCTAGCATGTCATCCCTGACTTGGAACTCTATGCACTTATGATTGGAACTATTAGCAAGCATCCGCAACTACTAACGTTCATTAAGGTAAAACCCAACCATAGCATTAAGATATATTGGTCCCCCTTCAATCCCGCATGCATCAATTTCTATGCTAGGTTGAAGCTTCTGTCACTCTTGCCCTCCAATACATAGTCCTATCAACATACAACTAACCCTATGGTGTGATCCACGCGCGCGCTCATATGATGGGCACCAAAGGACAGCAACATAACTACAAGCAAATTAAATCAATCATAGCAATTCATCAACCACTGATAGGACAACGAAAATCTACTCAGACATCATAGGATGGCAACACATCATTGGATAATAATATGAAGCATAAAGCACCATGTTCAAGTAGAGGGTACAGCGGGTTGTGGGAGAGTGGACCGCTGTAGATAGAGGGGGGAAGGTGATGGAGATGTTGGTGAAGATGGCGGAGGTGTTCGTGAAGATCGCGGTGATGATGATGGCCCCCGGCGGTGTTCCGGCGCCACCGGAAGCGAGGGGGAGAGAGCCCCCCTCATTCTTTTTCTTCCTTGACCTTCTCCCTAGATGGGAGAAGGGTTTCCCCTCTGTTCCATGGTCTCCATGGCATGGGAGGGGCGAGAGCCCCTCCGAGATTGGATCTGTCTCTCTGTCTCTCTCTGTTTCTGCGTTTTTTCTGCTGCCCTTTCACCGTTTTGTATATATATGGAGATCCGTAACTCCGATTGGCCTGAAACCTTCGCCGTGATTTTTTACCAAAAATTAGCTTTCTTGCGGCCGAAGAAGGGCGTCAACTGCCTTACGGGTGGACCACGAGGGTCAGGGGCGCGCCTACGGGGTGGGGCGCGTCCCCCCTGCCCCGTGCCCACCTCGGACACCGTTTCGCGTTGATCTTTCTCCCAGATTTTCCAAATATTCCAAAAATAAGCTTCGTCCGTTTTTATCCTGTTTGGACTCCGTTTGATATGGATATTCTGCGAAACAAAAACATGCAACAAACAGGGACTGGCACTGGGCACTGGATCAATATGTTAGTCCCAAAAATAGTATAAAAAGTTGCCAAAAAGTATATGAAAGTTGTATAATATTGGCATGGAACAATAAAAAATTATAGATACGACGGAGACGTATCAGCATCCCCAAGCTTAATTCCTGCTCGTCCTCGAGTAGGTAAATGATAAAAAGGATAATTTTTGATGTGGAATGCTACCTAGCATAATCTTGATCATGTATCTAATCATGGCATGAATATTAAGACACGAGTGATTCAAAGCAATAGTCTATCATTTGACATAAAAACAATAATACTTCAAGCATACCAACCAAGCAATTATGTCTTATTGAAATAACATAGCCAAAGAAAGCTCATCCCTACAAAATCATATAGTCTAGCTATGCTCCATCTTCACCACACAAAGCATTCAAATCATGCACAACCCCGATGACAAGCCGAGCAATTGGTTCATACTTTTTAACGCGCTTCAGCTTTTTCAACCCTCACGCAATACATGAGCGCAAGCCATGGACATAGCACTATGGGTGGAATAGCATATGATGATGGAGGTTGTATGGAAAAGACAAAAAGGAAGAAAGTCTCACATCGACGCGGCTGATCAATGGGCTATGGAGATGCCCATCAATTGATGTCAATGTGAGGAGTAGGGATTGCCATGCAACGGATGCACTAGAGCTATAAGTGTATGAAAGCTCAAACTGGAAACTAAGTGGGTGTGCATCCAACTCGCTTGCTCATGAAGACCTCGGGCATTTGAGGAAGCCCATCATCGGAATATACAAGCCAAGTTATATAATGAAAATTCCCACTAGTATATGAAAGTGATAACTCAATGAGACTCTCTATATGAAGAACATGGTGCTACTTTGAAGCACAAGTGTGGTAAAAGGATAGTAACATTGCCCCTTCTCTCTTTTTCTCTCATTTTTTTCATTTTTTTGGTGGGCTTCTTTGGCCTCTTTTTTGTATTTGGGCTTCTTTGGCCTCTTTTATTTATTTTTAAAGTTCGGAGTCTCATCCCGACTTGTGGGGGAATCATAGTCTCCATCATCCTTTCCTCACTGGGGCAATGCTCTAATAATGATGATCATCACACTTTTATTTACTTACAACTCAATATTACAACTCGATACTAGAACAAAGATATGACTCTATATGAATGCCTCCGGCGGTGTACCGGGATGTGCAACGATCTAGCGTAGCAATGACATCAAAAAATGGAAAAGCCATGAAAACATCATGCTAGCTATCTTACGATCATGCAAAGCAATATGACAATGAATGCTCAAGTCATGTATATGATGATGATGGAAGTTGCATGGAAATATATCTCGGAATGGCTATGGAAATGCCATGATAGGTAGGTATGGTGGCTGTTTTGAGGAAGATATAATGAGGTTTATGTGTGATAAAGCGTATCGTATCACGGGGTTTGGATGCACCGGCAAAGTTTTCACCAACTCTCGAGGTGAGAAAGGGCAATGCACGGTACCGAAGAGGCTAGCAATGATGGAAGGGTGAGAGTGCGTATAATCCATGGACTCACATTAGTCATAAATAACTCATATACTTATTGCAAAAGTTTATTAGCCCTCGAAGCAAAGTACTACTACGCATGCCCCTAGGGGGATAGATTGGTAGGAAAAGACCATCGCTCGTCCCCGACCGCCACTCATAAGGAAAGCAATGAAAGAACACCTCATGCTCCGACTTCATTACATAACGGTTCACCATACGTGCATGCTACGGGACTTGCAAACCTCAACACAAGTATTCCTCAATTTCACAATTACTCAACTAGCACGACTCTAATATCACCACCTTTATATCGCAAAACTATTGCAAGGAATCAAACATATCATATTCAGTGATCTACAAGTTTTATGTAGGATTTTATGACTAACCATGTGAATGACCAATTCCTGTCATCTCTCTAAATAGATATAAGTGAAGCAAGGGAGTTTAATTCTTTCTACAAAAGATATGCCCACGCTCTAACAAGTATAAGTGAAGCAAAAGAGCATTCTACAAATGGCGGTTGTCTATGTAAAGAGAAACAGGCAATCCAAACTTCAAATGATATAAGTGAAGCACATGAAGCATTCTATAAAGCCATACTCAAAGAATATAAGTGAAGTGCAAAGAGCATTCTATAAATCAACCAAGGAACATCTCATACCAGCATGGTGCATAAAATAAAAATGAAAACTAAATGCAAAAGACGCTCCAAGATTTGCACATATCACCTGAACGAAACGAATCCGAAAACATACCGATACTTGTTGAAGAAACAGGGGATGCCTTCCGGGGCATCCCCAAGCTTAGACGCTTGAGTCTCCTTAAATATTTACTTGGGGTGCCTTGGGCATCCCCAAGCTTGAGCTCTTGCCTCTCTTCCTTCTTCTCACATCGAGACCTCCTCGATCATCGAACACTTCATCCACACAAAACTTCAACAGAAAACTCGGTAAGATCCGTTAGTATAATAAAGCACATCACTACTCTAAGTACTGTTGCAAACCAATTCATATTTTGTTTTGGCATTGTTTATACTGTAGTATAACTTTTTCATGGCTTACTCCACTGATATAAATCGATAGTTTCATCCAAACAAGCAAACTATGCATCAAAACAGAATCTGTCTAAAACAGAACAGTCTGTAATAATCTGAAAATTCACCATACTTATGATACTTGAAAAATTCTGCCAAAATTAGAAAAATAAAAACAATTCATAGAAAGAAAGTGCAAAAAGAATCATAACCATTTGACGTTCCAGTAAAAAATGTAAAATCACGCACTACAGCCAAAGTTTCTGTCCTGCACCGTACAAACCAACAAGCATTGTAAACATCCTAAAGGCAAACCTTGGCACATTATTTTTATTTCTAAACTTTATAAAAGCACACAACAGAAATAAATGACTCTCTAAAACTTTCGGGTTGTCTCCCTGGCAGCGCTTTCTTTAAAGCCATTAAGCTAGGCATATAGTGCTCAAGTAATGGATCCACCCGGATCCCAAGGTATATCAAAGCCAATTTTAATTAACAATGATTTGTAATTTAGTAGTGAGCACAAAGTAACATATATCGAGCAATGGCAAAGTCTAACTCTCTTCCTATGCATCGGCATGTCATAAAAGAACAAATCATGCACACAAAGTAAAGGCCAATGCATAGTATAAACAGTTTCTTGCAATTTTATCGTGTTGGAAACATAGAGAGGTGGATATATAGTTCCTCTCTCATAATAATTGCAAGTAGGAGCAGCAAGCACATGCATATTATATTCATCATCATGTGCAACGGTAAAAGGCAACCCATCAATATAATCCTTAATAAATGCAAACTTCTCTGATATAGTGTAGTTTGGAGAATTCAAAAAGATAATAGGACTATCATGTGTGGGTGCAATAGCAATAATTTCATGTTTAACATAAGGAATTATAGCAAGTTCATCTCCATAAGCATAATTCATATTGGCATCTTGGCCACAAGCATAGCAAGCATCATCAAAAAGGGATATTTCAAAAGAATCAACGGGATCGTAACAATCATCATAGCAATCATCCTTCGGTAAGCACGAAGGGAAATTAAACAATGTATGAGTTGAAGAGTTACTCTCATTAGAAGGTGGGCACGGGTGATCAATACGCTCTTCCTCCTTTTGTTCTTCGCTCTCCTCCTCATCTTTTTCATCCAATGAGCTCACAGTTTCATCAATTTCTTCTTCCATAGATTCCTGCAAAATATTAG
Source organism: Triticum aestivum (assembly GCF_018294505.1). Taxonomy (NCBI): domain Eukaryota; kingdom Viridiplantae; phylum Streptophyta; class Magnoliopsida; order Poales; family Poaceae; genus Triticum; species Triticum aestivum. The sequence continues at coordinate 629,008,599 of NC_057814.1, read as the reverse complement.
TCTCTTCTTGGACAGCGGAGACTTTCTCAATAAGTGCATTAATATCGGAATTGTATTCATAATTCTCATAGCAATATTTGAGGATAGCTAAATTTTCAGGTCTATAAGCAGCATCATCAAAATCTTCAAACTCTTTAAACATAGATTCAATTTCATAAGCACCCATAAAAGCAACAAATTCTTCTATTTGTTCCACATCATGGTAATCATATATACCATTAGCATAAGAAGCTAAGGTTTTATTATCGTTAAATTTGCATGAAAAGGGAAGGTGTGGAGCCTTCATCCTAGAGCAACAAATATAATCATAACTCAAGCATAGTTGTCTAGCATACCACTTCAATATATGAATTTGATCCCATAATAGTTTCCCTTTTTGAGTCAAGCGATAATCCCTAAAGTATTCACGTTGATCCAACGTTACTCCCATTACCAAATTGAATGGGGTTTTCTCTGGATTATCAAAGTAGTACATAATATCTGTCACATAACGAGCATCGAGGGTTTTAGGAGGTTCCTCATCTCCATGAGTAGCAAGTACACCTAATTTTTTTGGTATTTCGTGTTCCATATCCATAACTAAAGATAGAGAACAACTAAGAACAGCAAATAAAAATTACTTAGTGATAAAGCAAACAAGCACACACGAGAATATTCACCCCACGCTATTGCTCCCCGGCAATGGCGCCAGAAAAAGGTCTTGATAACCCACAAGTATAGGGGATCAATTGTAGCCTCTTTCGATAAGTAAGAGTGTCGAACCCAACGAGGAGCTAAAGGTAGAACAAATATTCCCTCAAGTTTTATCGACCACCGATACAACTCTACTCACGCTTAGCGTTTGATTTACCTAGAACAAGTATGAAACTAGAAGTACTTTGTAGGTGTTGTTGGATAGGTTTGCAAGAATATAAAGAGCGCGTAAATAAAAAGTAGGGGCTATTGTAAGTAAAGAAGCAATAAAGTAAATATAGCGAGTGTGGAAAAGTGGTGGTAGGAGTTGCGAAATTGTCCCTAAGCAATTGACTACTTTACTAGACCAATAGCAAGTATTATGTGGGAGAGGCCAATGCTAGCATGTCATCCCTGACTTGGAATTCTATGCACTTATGATTGGAACTAGTAGCAAGCATCCGCAACTACTAACGTTCATTAAGGTAAAACCCAACCATAGCATTAAGATATATTGGTCCCCCTTCAATCCCGTATGCATCAATTTCTATGCTAGGTTGAAGCTTCTGTCACTCTTGCCCTCCAATACATAGTCCTATCAACATACAACTAACCCTATGGTGTGATCCACGCGCGCGCTCATATGATGGGCACCAAAGGACAGCAACATAACCACAAGCAAATTAAATCAATCATAGCAATTCATCAACCATCGATAGAACAACGAAAATCTACTCAGACATCATAGGATGGCAACACATCATTGGATAATAATATGAAGCATAAAGCACCATGTTCAAGTAGAGGGTACAGCGGGTTGCGGGAGAGCGGACCGCTGTAGATAGAGGGGGGAAGGTGATGGAGATATTGGTGAAGATGGCGGAGGTGTTGGTGAAGATCGCGGTGATGATGATGGCCCCTGGCGGCGTTCCGGCGCCACCGGAAGCGAGGGGGAGAGAGCCCCCCTCCTTCTTTTTCTTCCTTGACCTTCTCCCTAGATGGGAGAAGGGTTTCCCCTCTGGTCCATGGTCTCCATGGTGTGGGAGGGGCGAGAGCCCCTCCGAGATTGGATCTGTCTCTCTGTCTCTCTCTGTTTCTGCATTTTTTCTGCTGCCCTTTCACCGTTTCGTATATATATATGGAGATCCGTAACTCCGATTGGCCTGAAACCTTCGCCGTGATTTTTTACCAAAAATTAGCTTTCTTGCGGCAGAATAAGGGTGTCATCCGCCTTACGGGTGGACCACGATGGTCAGGGGCGCGCCCCTGCCTCGTGCCCACCTCGGACACCGTTTCGCGTTGATCTTTCTCCCAGATTTTCCAAACATTCCAAAAAAAAGCTCCGTCCGTTTTTATCCCGTTTGGACTCCGTTTGATATGGATATTCTGCGAAACAAAAACATGCAACAAACAGGGACTGGCACTGGGCACTGCATCAATATGTTAGTCCCAAAAATAGTATAAAAAGTTGCCAAAAAGTATATGAAAGTTGTATAATATTGGCATGGAACAATCAAAAATTATAGATACGACGGAGACGTATCAAGCCTCAACACTCATCAGACCACATACATCAATATATATTATTTCCAATAAGTGAGTTGCTCGCTCCATTGTTCCGGAGAACGGAGTCTTAGTCATCTTGCCCATATGAACACAAGGGTTCCGATATTAGAATGAATAACATCGGTACGGCGACACTACGCCAACCACGGTTGCTCTATACAAGCACCATAACAACTACTGGCAGCGGAACAACGAATAGCGATGATGGACTCCAATCCGCAGGGACTCTGGCTGGAACGTTTGTCCTAGCTCGCGAACACTGGAACAACACCAAACAAGCAAGCAATCCAGGCACGACCTGCAGACTGGCATGACATGCCAGGTCAGTACATTGAATGTACTTGCAAGCTCACAATAACCATAAGCATTCAAGACAAACAACAGCATGGCAATTACAGGTTAAGCAGGAATTTTCATTGGATCATCAGGATAGTATGGCATGAACAACATGAACATAATATCGCTAGGACAATATATGATCATGGCATATAAATCTGATGATACTAGCATGCAACATGATGACACTACATGCACCATTTATTCTGCTCGGGTTACCTCGTAATCCATCACATGCATCACTTACCAACCTCGGACATTACACGATCATCTCAGGATCAAACCAAGCTTGGTATAAACAATACCGTAGTAATCATCAAATGACCACAAGGAGCTTGATCTTTACCCACGATTCTCGCACAACATCACGAATATCCAACAACTCGGTATCCTCGATACCACGGTGATCATTCCGGCGATCACAACCATGACCAACACCTGGTCTCAAACAGTGATCCTTCCGGCGATCACAACCAACTTATCTCATCATCGAACCGCGGTTCTTATTAAGCACATTATTATTATTACTGTTGACTCACAGTGGGTCCGACACGAACTGGGCCCTTATCCGCGGGCGCGGCTATCGATAGATTTAATATACACTCTGCAGAGGTTAGTACATTGTACCCACACTACGGAACCCATGGCCTCGCACTCGATCCCATTCGGGTGGACCAACGGCGTTCCGACAAAACCGATCTACTACCATGACACTCTCCCGGCCACTCCGACCCACTCCCAACTGGGCTAGTCCTAGGTGGCCCCGTGTCTACCAAAGACACAACGACCACCGTCGTGGCCAAAACGTCCCTCATGGGGACCGGATCCATAATACAACAACGGGCACACAAGGTTATGTTTGCTTACCGGGCCAGGGTACGGCATGCCCATAACCTTCCCTAGTTGGAGGCACTGACGAGAGGCACGACAATAGACCCAGTTAGGACCTTCCCATAAAGGTAAGCGTGGTTGCACTGGTCAGTTCAATTTGGTGGCACCATGACTCAGCCAACAGTTGTTCAAGTTCAATTTAATCCGGTTAAACTTGAATGCAAATATGCTAAGCCATGATAAAATACATGATGCAATTACAATGCATGAGCATGAATATCAACATAATCATGAGAGAACCACATAACTATCCACCATATCAACAATGAATCATATCCAACTAAGCATGGCATACTGACTAGCATGAACATCATAAGTACATACTTCTCCAAAACATAGCATGACCACTAGCATCAACAATAAATATCATGCAAAAACATATCAACAATGCCATCATGCAAGCATTTAACCAACTGGATGCAATGGAACATGCATAACAACGGTACTCGGGACAGATGGCAGTTATGCATCGAAGACCATCACCAACATCAACAGGTACTACTTGCAAGCATAAGCATATGAAAGGAATACTAGCAACTAGCAGGGCATGATAACCAGGTGCATAACAACATAGCAAGAAGGTAAGCACTAACCCAGAAGCATTACCGAAACAACGATAACCATATTTTAAACAAGCAATCATTTAATAAATATTCAAGTTGAAAACCATGGCTACTGCATGACTATCATGCAAGTGGGTATTGTGGCTTTCCTGGGGGTGACGGAGACTCCAGGAAGAAGTGCGGTGAAGCCGCGGAACGAAACGTTGGATGGTTCTTTCTCTGAGGGGGCTGATTAGAGGCAAGGGAAAAATGGTCATTTTCACTGTGAGAACACCTAGTGAAAATGTTACCAAAAGAGAGATCTCGACGCGACGAAGAAGTGAGCGCTGGTTTCACCTCAATCGGAGTTACGGTTGCGGAGTTATGAGGTGTAGAAGATCAGGGACCAATCTGTGAATAAACTTCAGCAAACAGGCCCCTAGGAGGAAAAAACTGAAAGCGTATAAGTAGGAATACGTTTTTAGAAAAGTGAAAGCGTACTTTATGCTGCAGTAGAGAGGAATACGCTTTCCAGAGGGGAAAATGTATTTTAGATAAAAGAAAGGAGGAATACGCTTTCATTGGAAGAAGACGTACTCGGGGAAATGTGTTTCCACTTACGTGACTTGGCAGTGGCGGGGCCAATGGGCAGAGGATAACATGCGGGGCCCACCTTATCCTTCTCTCTCCTTCCCCTGTCTTCTTCTTACTCTCGTGCCTGGCCACGACAGGAAGCAGAGGAGGAGGACAGGGGCGCTGCCGGCGCTGGGGCGGCCGGTCCAGGCCAGCTCCGGTTAGGGCGCGGGCGCCGGCGGGCGCGGCCCGGCGTGGCGCGTCCGTCCAGGGGGTCGGCCGGTCCCGGGGAGGAGAGGAGGACGCGGGGCGGAGGAGGACCGAGGGGAGGCAGAGGACGGCGGGCGCGGTGGTCTTTGGCGATGTGGGCAGCTTCGGCGAGGGGTGATGGGGTGGAACGACTCAGCGGAGCACGGGGAGGACGGTGGTGGAGTCGGGAGGGAGAGAGGAGGCTCGGATGGACTTGGTCGGGGTGGTGGCCGAGAGCAACGGCGATGGCCAAGCGCCGGGAGGCGCGGCCAGAGGGACTCCGGGGTCGAACGAGTGGGGTGGGGAGGCTCTCTGGGATGAGGGGAACGCGGTGGACAACTCTGGAGGAGAGGGGAGGGGCTAGGATCACCGGAAATGAGAAGACCGGCGATGGCCGAGGCGAACTCCGGTGAAAAGAGGAGGGGGCCAAGGACTCCAGTGGGCGAGGAGGCTTGGGAGAGGCTGGTGAGGTGCGGAGGGACTCGGGGCACGCTTAAATAGCCGCTGGGAAGGCTCTGGAGCTCACAAGCGAGCTTGAGCAGTGCTCTAATGGAGGTCAGGGGCAGGGCATGGCACGGGCACTGCTCTAGCGGCGCATTGATGGCGAACCACGACGAGGCACCGATGCAGGGCGACGCAGTCGAGCACGGGCGAGCTCCTGGACAAGGTTTGAGGTCGAGACGAGGAGGGAGGAGACGAGCATAGTGGCTGGAACAAGCCAGAGCACGCCTGCAGCCATGACGCAAGCGTGATCACCATGCGCACTAGCGCAAGAGGCGCTCTTTGGCGTGGCCAACCATGTCCAGTGGATGGACCTTGGTGCCCTTAGTCCAACTGAAGAAATAAATCGGTCCAGGGGCAAAGAAGAGATTTGCACTTAGCTCCAAAAGTAAATCAGTAAGAAGGTGTTTGTAACTTGTTGTGGTTAAACCAGCTAGGTAACGTGGTAACTAGTTTGTCTGATGATGATCACATGCTAAGGTGATGCTGATCACCAAAAATTAGACTAAGAGGAGGAGTTTAGATGAGGGTTGCTGTAGAAAGTGCAAAACTGGCCAGAATAATGGATTTAGATGATACACTCACATACTTGATTGTAATGAGCTGAAATTATGCAGAGAGGGGTTATATGATGATATGAAGCTACTATAAAAGTTTCATGCCATTTGGAAATACCAAAGTGGCACTTGCTTCACAAAGCTTCATTCTGGACAGAAATTTGGAAAAATTACACAGGGCAATTGGATTAACCAATTGAGGTAAAACTTGGTGGAAGGAGTTGATATAGGTAGAAGCATGTCCTGGTAAAGTTTCAGCTCAACTGAAGCAATATAATATATAGTTGCTTCACGAACTGAAAACCTGACCAGAAATAAAGATTTAGTGCTAGGCTCACATGGATGAGTTACATGAGCTCATATTTGGTGGAGAGTCATGATTTGACCATAGGAAGGACCTTGCAAAATTGCAACTCATTTGGATATGCCTAGAATATAGCTCCTTCACAAAGTTCCTTCCTGGACAGAAACTTTGGAAAATTGCTGAAAAATATTTACTAGGCAAATTGAGTTTAATTTTGGCATGAGCCAATGATATGGACAGGAAAAGGTGTCCAAGAAGTTTGGGGTGAATCAAGCAAATATAAATAGCACTTCCTTTGCAAAGTGCCAGTTAGGACAGAATAGAAAAAGAATTATTGGGGGATTATTTTTGAACATGGCAATGAAATATGTTGCCATATTTGAGCAAGATAGGACCCAAACAATTTATGAGAATTATTTGGGAATTTTAGGAGTGACAGAAATATAGGTTGCTTCACAACCTAGGGTTTAAAGGGTTATTCCTTTATCAGAAAAGGAATATTCCCAACAAAAGAATTTTGGGTTAGGTCAAGGATGGAAATGACATGATCTTGGGATGATGATGAGAAGCCACTCTAAAACCTAGGAAGACATGATCTTCCCAAGTTTCAGAACCACATAGCCACGGAAAAGCAAAACAAAACAAGAAATCCAAGAAAATCAAAGGAAAAAGAAAAGGGCAAAAATCCAGGCTGTTACACATTATTAACCTTGCATCTTTTGGCTTCAATATTATGAATATGTGTATCAGTACGATCGAGATTCAGTAAACCATTTATATTAAGTGTATGGCCATAGAATGTTTTATTCATGTAAACAGAACAACAATTATTCTTTGACTTAAATGAATAACCGTATTGCAATAAACATGATCTAATCATACTCATGCTCAACGCAAACACCAAATAACATTTATTTTAGGTTCAACACAAATCCCGAAGGTAAAAGGAGTGTGTGATGGTGATCTTATCAACCTTGGTATCATTTCCAATACACATCGTCACCTCGTCCTTAACTAGTCTTTGTTTATCTTGCAACTCCTGTTTTCGTGTTACTACTCTTAGCAACCAGTATCAAATACCGAGGGGTTGTTATAAACACTAGTAAAGTACACATCAATAACATGTATATCAAATATAGCTTTGTTCACTTTGCCATCCTTCTTATCCACCAAGTATCTAGGGCAGTTCCACTTCCAGTGATCATATCCTTTGCAGTAGAAGCACTCAGTTTCAGGCTTGGGTCTAGCTTTGGGTTTCTTCATGGGAGTGGCAACTTGCTTTCCATTCTTCTTGAAGTTCCCTTTCTTTTCCTTTTCCCTTTTACTTGAAACTAGTGGGTTGTCAACCATCAACACTTGATGCTTTTTCTTGATTTCTACCTTCGCCGATTTCAGCATCGCGAAGAGCTCGGGAATCGTTTTCGTCATCCCTTGCATATTATAGTTCATCACGAAGTTCTAGTAGCTTGGTGATAGTGACTAGAGAAAACTATCAATCACTATATTATCTGGAAGATTAACTCCCACTTGATTCAAGCGATTGTAGTACCCAGACAATCTGAGCACATGCTCACTGGTTGAGCTATTCTCCTCCATCTTGTAGGCAAAGTAGTATCAGAGGTCTCATACCTCTCGACACGGGCATGAGTCTGAAATACTAATTTCAACTCTTGGAACATCTCATATGCTCCATGGCGTTCAAAACGTTTTTGAAGTCCCGGTTTCAAGCCGTAAAGCATGGTGCACTAAATTATCAAGTAGCCATCATATCGAGCTTGCCAAACATTCATAACGTCTGTATATACTCCTGCAATAGGTCTGTCACCTAGCGGTGCATCAAGGACATAATTCTTCTGTGCAGGAATGAGGATAATCCTCAGATCACGGACCTAGTCTGCATCATTGCTACTATCATCTTTCAACTTAGTTTTCTCTAGGAACATATCAAAAATAAAACAGGGGAGCTATACGCGAGCTATTGATCTACAACATAGATATGCAAATACTATTAGGACTAAGTTCATGATAAATTAAAGTTCAATTAATCATATTACTTTAGAACTCCCACTTAGATTGACACCCCTCTAGTTATCTAAATGATCACGTGGTCCAAATCAACTAAACCATGTCCGATCATCACGTGAGATGGAGTAGTTTCAATGGTGAACATCACTATGTTGATCATATCTACTATATGATTCACGCTCGACCTCTCGGTCTCAGTGTTCCGAGGCCATATCTGCATATGCTAGGCTCGTCAAGTTTAACCCGAGTATTCTGCGTGTGCAAAACTGGCTTGCACCCGTTGCATGTGAACGTAGAGCTTATCACACCCGATCATCACATGGTGTCTTGGCACGACGAACTATAGCAATGGTGCATACTCAGGGAGAACACTTATACCTTCAAATTTAGTGAGGGATCATCTTATAATGCTACCGCCGTACTAAGCAAAATAAGATGCATAAAGGATAAACATCACATGCAATCAATATAAGTGATATGATATGGCCATCATCATCTTGTGCCTTTGATATCCATCTCCAAAGCACCGTCATGATCACCATCGTCACCGGCTTGACACCTTGATCTCCATAGTAGCATCGTTGTCGTCTCGCCAACTATTGCTTCTACGACTATCGCTACCGCTTAGTGATAAAGTAAAACAATTACATGGCGATTGCATTGCATACAATAAAGCGACAACCATATGGCTCCTGCCAGTTGCCGATAACTCTGTTACAAAACATGATCATATCATACAACAAATTATATCACATCATGTCTTGACCATATCACATCACAACAAGCCCTGCAAAAACAAGTTAGATGTCCTCTACTTTGTTGTTGCAAGTTTTACGTGGCTGCTACGGGCTTCTAGAAAGAACCGTTCTTACCTATGCATCAAAACCACAACGATTATTCATCAAGTGTGTTGTTTTAACCTTCAACAAGGACCGGGCGTAGTCAAACTTGATTCAACTAAAGTTGGAGAAACTGACACCCGCTAGCCACCAGTGTGCGAAGCACGTCGGTAGAACCAGTCTCATGAACGCGGTCATGTAATGTCGGTCCAGGCCGCTTCATCCAACAATGCTGCCGAATCAAAGTAAGACGTTGCTGGTAAGCAGTATGACTTTGTGTTCTACTCGTGCATATAACATCTACGCATAGACCTGGCTCGGATGCCACTGTTGGGGAACGCAGTATTTCAAAAAATTTACCTACGGTCACGCAAGATCTATCTAGAGGTGCATAGCAACGAGAGGGGAGAGTGTGTCCACGTACCCTCGTAGACCGAAAGAGGAAGCGTTTAGTAACGCGGTTGATGTAGTCGAACGTCTTCGAGATCCAACCGATCCAAGCACCGAACGTGCGGCACCTCCGCGTTCAGCACACGTTCAGCTCGATGACGTCCCTCGTACTCTTGATCCAGTTGAGGCCGAGGGAGAGTTCCGTCAGCACGACGGCGTGGCGACGGTGATGATGATGTTATCGGCGCAGGGCTTCGCCTAAGCACTACGACGATATGACCGAGGTGTGTAACTGTGGTGGGGGGCACCGCACACGGCTAAGACAAATCTTGGGGTGCCTTTGGGGTGCTCCCCTCCTCCGTATATAAAGGAGGGAGGGAGGAGGCGGCCGGCCTAGGGGGCGCGCCAAGAATAGGGAGTCCTACTAGGACTCCCAAGTCCTAGTAGGATTCCCTTTCCTATTCGGAGTAGGAGAGAAGGAAAGAGAAGGAGAGGGAGAAGGAAAGGGGGGCCGCGCCCCCACCCCTTGTCCAATTCGGTTCGGGCAGGGGGGAGGCGCGCGCCACCACTTGGCCCTTCTCCTCTCTCTCCACTAAAGCCCAATAAGGCCCATTACTTCTCCCGATGAATTCCCGTAACTCCCCGGTACTCCGAAAAATACCCGAATCACTCGGAACCATTCCGATGTCCGAATATAGCCTTCCGATATATGAATCTTTACCTCTCGACCATTTCAAGACTCCTCGTCATGTCCGTGATCTCATCCGGGACTTCAAACAAACTTTGGTCATCAAATCACATAACTCATAATACAAATCGTCATCGAACGTTAAGCGTGCGGACCCTATGGGTTCGAGAACTATGTAGACATGATCGAGACACATCTCCGGTCAATAACCAATAGCGGAACCTGGATGCTCATATTGGCTCCTACATATTCTACGAAGATCTTTATCGGTCAAACCGCATAACAACATACGTTGTTCCCTTTGTCATCGGTATGTTACTTGCCCGAGATTCGATCGTCGGTATCATCATACCTAGTTCAATCTTGTTACCGGCAAGTCTCTTTACTCGTTCTGTAATACTTGATCCCGCAACTAACTCATTAGTCACATTGCTTGCAAGGCTTATAATGATGATCATTACCGAGAGGGCCCAGAGATACCTATCCGAAACACGGAGTGACAAATCCTAATCTCGATCTATGCCAACCCAACAAATACCTTCGGAGACACTTGTAGAGCATCTTTATAATCACCCATTTACATTGTGACATTTGATAGAACACAAGGTGTTCCTCCGGTATTCGGGAGTTGCATAATCTCATAGTCTAAGGAACATGTATAAGTCATGAAGAAAGCAACAGCAATAAAACTAAACGATCATTATGCCAAGCTAACGGATGGGTCTTGTCCATCACATCATTCTCTAATGATGTGATCCCGTTCATCAAATGACAACACATGTCTATGGTCACGAAACTTAACCATCTTTGATTAACGAGCTAGTCTAGTAGAGGCATACTAGGGACACTTTGTTTTGTCTATGTATTCACACATGTATCAAGTTTCCGATTAATACAATTCTAGCATGAATAATAAACATTTATCATGATATAAGGAAATAAAATAATAACTTTATTATTGCCTCTAGGGCATATTTCCTTCACCTTATACTCCACCGAAGTAACACAAGCCATTATGAGTTGTACCCACTGTGCTGCAAAACCAAGTTTCAACAAGATAGCTTCTAGGAAAGCCCATTCCACTCTGTCATATGCTTTGTGCATATCAAGCTTGACTGCACAAGAGCCAATCTTCCCTCTCTTCTTCTTCATAGAGTGTAAGCACTCATAAGCTACTATCATGTTATCTGTTATGATCCGTCCTGGCACGAAAGCACTTTGAGTCTCACCAATAATTTCTGGAAGGAAAACTTTCAATCTTGCTGCCAACATTTTTGCTATGACCTTGTAAACCACGTTACAAAGGCTAATCGGCCTGAACTGTGATACATTCTCTGGTGTTTCGACTTTTGGTATTAAAACTATGGTGGTGGTGTTCCATCCAGCCGGAATCACTCCACTATTAACAGCCTCCAGTACCTCTTTCACTAGATCTTCCCCTAGTAGGTGCCAGAATTTTTTATGAAAGATTGCATGGAGACCGTCCGGACCCGGCGCCTTCAGGTCTCCAATGCTAAAGAGTGCTTTCCTAACTTCCTCTTCAGTGTAAGGAGAAAGTAAGCTTTCATTCATATAAGGAGAAACTTTTAGCTTTACTTTTTCAAGAACATCTTGATTCGGTACCTGAACTTCAACCGTAAAAAGGTGCTGGAAATAACCCTCAATCAGCTGCTTCATAGCCACATTATCCTCCTTCCACTCTCCATTTTCATCCATGAGACGACGTATAAAGTTTCGCTTCTTACGTGCTGATGCAAAATTGTTAAAGAAGTTTGTGTTGCGGTCACCATATTTTAACCAGTTCGCCCTGGCTCTGAAGCCTGTAAATCTCTTCTTTTTCCATAGCTTCTTCTATCTCAATCAAAAGTTGCCTCTGCCGATCTGCCGACTCATTAGTGAGTGGCCCCGACCGCAGGGCCTGCAGCTCCTCCTTTAAGTTCTTCAGTCTGCGCTGTGGAGACTTCAGAACCAATCGGTCCCATTCATGGAGTTCACTATGTACTCCGGCCGTTCTCTCGGACAAAGATGCCGAGGCTGGTGTTCGTGTCCATGCTTCCGCTACTATATCCATCACTCCATTCTCTTGTAGCCAACGAGCTTCAAATTGTCGTTGCCTATCTCCCTGTATGTATACCGTCGCATCTCCTTCGGTATCAAGCACAACAGGTCTGTGATCATATTTAAGGTCAGGCGCATTTGTAATAGTTGAATGCGGAAAGAGACCCTGGAATTCTGCATTACACACGGCACGATCCAACCGTTCTCGTATACGTCTCCATCTCCAGGTGAACTGTTCCCCAAAAAAAGCCAATATCATCAAGCTCACAGTCAACTAGTGCATTCCGGAAATTCTCCATCATCCGAAGTGGGCGAGGGGCGCCCCCTTCCTTTTCGTGGGAGTATAATATCTCATTGAAGTCGCCTACAACCACCCAAGGCAGAGATGATTGTGTATGCAGATTCCTCAAATAGTCCCATGAGAGGTGTTTATCCTCCCATTTGGGTTCACCATAGAACCCAGTAAACCTCCAGCTTTCTTCCGGTGAACTTCCAGCTTTCACATCTAAGAAGTTTTTGGTCTTATCTATCAGTTCCAGCAAAATAGGATTTCGCCAGAATAGTATGAGGCCTCCGCTGGCCCCAATACTCTCAACCACTTCCATATGGTCCATGTTCAGCTTTTTCCTAAGCTTTCCGCCCTTGCTGTATTCAGATGCGTTTCGGACAGAAATAACACATCCGGCCCCCATTGCTTCTGGACTTCCAGAAGTGCTCTCACTGCCGCAGTAGTGGCCATACCACGGCAGTTCCAACTTATTGTTTTCATTGCGCCCGGCGATCACCCTTAAGGGGAGTTGCCGATGTGCTACTTGATACACTTCCACTCTCTGCAGTTGCCTTTAAGCATTTCTGATCATGTATCTTTTGAGGGGTGCTAAGTTGACTCTTGACCATAGCTCAGATGTTATATTTTCCAAAAACTCAACTTTCTCGCTGACAAACCCTGGTGGGGGGTGGGGGGGTTAAACCTGACCCACCGGCTGTGCTTGTGCCATGGTTTACCACATTCCCATCTTGTCCTATAAGCCTCTTCCTGGCAGTAGGCACAAGCGCTCCATGGTGAATATCCCCAGATTCAACCTCCATAGCATTTAGTTCCTCTTGATTAGGGTCACCTGGAGCCCGTCTACCTCTTCCAAAACCTCCTCCACGACCGGGACGGCCACCTGGTGCTGGTTTTCCTCTACCTCTTCCAGACCCATTAGACGAATCCTCAAAATTAACCAGGATCCAATCCCCCCATTCACATTCCTCTGGACTATGGATTCCATCACCGCATTCAGTTACCATATGCCCCATTCGGCCACAGAAATCGCAGAACTCGGGAAGCTTCTCATACTCAATGGGGTATCTCTTACTATCTTTCAGAGTTAAAGGGACAAAACACACAAGGGGTGTATCTAGCATCAGATGAATCCGAGCTCTCAAATATTTAGTGGGGTTTATCCGCCCTTCATTGACAATAACTTTCAGCTGGGGAATTCCAACCTTTCTTGCAATCTTCTCCGCTATCTCTTTCTTTTTCATGAGCCCATCAGGGACTCCCATAATGCGCGCCCACGCTGGAATACGATCCAGCTTATACTCCTCAACATTCGCCAATCCATCGTACTCTTCCATAGGAACAACTGCGTTCCGAAACAACCATGGTCCTCCATTCATCACACGATTCCAATCGCCCAGGCACATGAATTGCGCCAGGAATAGATTTGGTTTCATCGCCTTGAAAGTGACTCCCTGCGCCGGCGTCCATGCGTTTCTCATTGATTTATACAAGGCCACATGGCTAAAGGGTTTTTGTGTATGAACCCTAAAGATTGCAATCCATCTAGTTTCCTCGATCAAGCTATCCACTTCTCCTGACAGATCCAATTCCTCCTTGTCTTCTCCATGTAAGTTCAGACCCTGAAACCTGTCCTCAATACTGGGTTCGGATCCACGGCCGCCATGTCCAGAGCTTCCAGATGCGCCGCCAGCGGGCGCCTTGCCTCCTTCCGTTCCAGCCACGCGTACGCACCAGATCGCTCAGCAAAAGGTGGGGATCACAACCAGGTTGGGAGAGCCCAGCCCGATCGTCAGATTTGTGGGAAAATTGATGGTCGATAGGTGGAACCCTAGCAGTCGCCGCCAGGGGAAACAGGGAACCCTAGCTGCCTAGGGGAAAAACTATCTGGCTGTAAACGTGGTGCTCCTTTCCTGTAGACTGCTTTGTTGAACCTACATTCCTTTCTCCCACCCGCACATCCCTCCACCGATTTTTTCGTCCCACCGGTTTTTTGGGCACTGTTGGGCACCGACCGACTGGCCATGACCACAAATTGGTCCCCTCCTGGACCATTTGATCGGGTCGACAGTAGCCGTCAGATTCGTCCCCACAGTGCGGAGTCGTTCCCTCTCTTCTCACATGAGTCATCCGTATGGTTCTAGGAAATCTCGTTTTGACCATCTCCGCGGTAGCAACACCCCGTGCACACTCCGCTCGATGCTTGCCATCTCTACACTAGTAGCACCACCTCGGATGGAGTGATTGACAGAAAACCACTTTAGAGGTTATCGTCCCACAGAACTATCACTTTTTAAAACTGGCCGAAAAATACCAAAATTTTCTAATTTTTTGACTAAAAACTACCACTTTCGAAAAATAGTCAGTTTAGACGATTTAAGCATGTTTATGACATGCGGGACCCACCCATCAGGGCTGACATGGCAGCAAAGTCAACTTCATTTATTTTTATCGTTAAGTTGACCGTTATTACAGGTGGGACCCACACGTCAGCATCAACCTCCTTCTTCTTCCTCCTCTCTCTGGCATTTCCTCGAACACCTCGTGTGCACCTGTGAGCCACCTCCGCCACCTCCATTGCCGGTGCTCGCGGTCGTGCTCTACACAGAATTGACTTTACTCCAGTGTAGTGTGTGCCCATGGGGCAAGAGCTGCAGCTCAAGGCGCTCCTGGGACAGCGCCGGCCGGACTTCGCCGCGACTGGGTCAGCGCTGTGGTTCCCCAACGACGCAGCCTTCCGGCGCGGGGGGGGGGGGGAGGGGGTACGACAGGTGCCTGTTCGAGAACACGTATGAGGGTTGTAGGGAGGTCTTTGGCTCCGACTTCACTGCCTGGGCACGCCCCGCCGAGGCCGACGCCAAGGACGACCTCGGCCGTCCCCCCGCCAGCACCCTAAACAGAGACCTGCTCGAGGAGTTCGAGGAGGAGGCCGAGGACGGCAGCAGCGTCAATTAGGATCTCGGGTGGCCGTGGTGGCGGTACCGGCGGCAGCACCCACTCGCCGGATCCGCCGCGGCGCCGGCGGCTGCCTCGCCGGGAAATGGAGGGGCGGGTGCTCGTCGGATCCCGCTGCTCCGGCGGCCAGCGGCTGCTTCGTTGGCCGGATCAAGCGAAGGTGTGGGTTCGGGAGCAGACGTACGGGATGGAGCGACGGTGCGGTGCGGGGTCAGGGGCAGCAGTTAGACTTCTTTTTTTAACTGAGAGATTGGGGATTTAGAAAAAATAAGCATATTTGTTAGACTGACATGCATGCCCCATCTGTAATAACGGTCAACTTAACAGTCAAACTAAACTGAGTTGACTTTGTAGCCACATCAGCTCTGACGGGTGGGTCCCACATGTCATAAACTTGTATAAATCGTCTAAACTGGTCATTTTCCTAAAGTGGTAGTTTTTAGTCACAAAATTAGAATTTTTTGATAGTTTTCGGCCAGTTTTTAAAAAGTGCTAGTTCTGTGGGACGGTAACTCTTAAAGTGGTAGTTTTTGTCAATCACTCCCTCGAGGGCCATCGTGTCACTCCTCGTGTGTCGCTCGCGGCTCGACGCTGTGCTGCCCCGCCGGTTCAAGCACGCAGCAGCCATGGTCGTATCATCGTGGTCGGTTGGTTCCAACACATGGTGGTCGCGGTCACAACATCGCGGTCGGCTGGTTCCAAGCCTTGTCGACCACGGATGTCGCAATGATCGGCCACCAGTCCCAACACCATGTAGCCTGGGTTTGCAACTCCCATCTCTCGTCGGGTGCAGCTTCTGCCGTAGTATGTTGCAGCTCCTCACCTATTTGGTTGTAGCTCTGGACTCCTCGTCAGATGTAGTTCTCGTTGTAGTCTGTTGACCAGTTTTATAGAAAAAAAATATCAATATTCACAATACAAAATCAATATCATTAGATGCGCCATAAATTTAATTTTCATATTGTACAATTTTAATATTATAGATGTTGATATGTTTTCATATAAATTTGGTCAAAGTCGATGAATTTTGACTTTAGACAAATCCTATATGTAAAGTAAAAAGGACTGGAGCACGGCCCATTCGCTAAGGCAGGAAACCCCTGCCTCCTCGCTCGACGGCGGTGGCGGCGCCGTCTCCTCCTGCCCCTCGCCATGTCCATCGTGGCGGACTGCTCTCACCCGCCGGAGGAAGGCCGCCCATCGACTCGCATGCGGTATGCGGAGCAACAAGCACCATCAACTCCCCCTCCTTCGCTGCTCTCACCAGCCGGAGGAAGGCCGCACGTCGACTCTCATTTACCTACTCAAGGACAAGCAGGAATTAAGCTTGGGGTGCTGATACGTCTCCAACATTTCTATAGTTTTTGAGTGTTTTATGCTATTATATTATCAATCTTGGATACTTTATATGTCTTTTTGTGCTATTTTATATCATTTTTGCGACTAACCTATTAACCCAGTGCCTAGTGCCTAGTGCCAGTTGTTGTTTTCTGTTTGTTTTTGGTTTTTCAGAAAATCAGTACCAACCGGAGTCGAAACGCTACGAAACTTTTTGACGATCTTTTTCTGGACAAGAGAGACCCTAGAAGCTTCAGGAGGAGTCCAGACGACGAATGAGGAGACGGTAAGGCAACAGGGCGCGCCCAGGGGGCACCCTATTACCTTGTTGGCCCCAAGAGGCTCCGTCTGACCTAATTCCACTTCTATAAATCCCCAGAGAGCCACCGGAAACACTTTTTCCACAGTCGCAAGTTTCTGTTCTTCCGTGATTTCATCTGGAGGCCTTTTCCGATACTCTGTCGGAGGGGGAATAGATCACAGAGGTCTTCTACATCATCCTTGCCACCTTCCAATGATGCATGAGTAGTTTACCACAGACCTACGGGTCCATAGCTAGTAGCTAGATGACTTCTTCTCTCACTTTGATCTTCAATCCAATGTTCTCCTCGAACTTCTTGGAGTTCTATCCGATGTAATCTTTTTTTGCGGTGTGTTTGTTGGGATCCGATGAATTGTTTGTTTATGATCAGATTATTCATTGAAAGTAATTGAGTCTTTTCTGAACTTTATTATTCATGATTGTTATAGCTTTGCAATGCTCTCTGATCTATCCGTTTAGTTTGGCAAACTAGATTGGTTTATTTTCACTGGAAGAGGTGCTTTGTAACGAGTTTCAATCTTGTGGTGCTCTATATCCCGTTGACATAGTAGGGACAAGACACATATTTGTATTTTTTTGTCATTAATGATAAAACGACGGGGTTTATTCATATTGATTGGGTTTATTTTGTCTACATCATGTCATCTTGCTTAAGGCGTTACTCCGTTTGTCATGAACTTAAAAACAAGATGCATGCTGGATAGCGGTCGATTGGTATAGTAGTAGATACAGACAGGAGCCGGTCTACTTGTTTCGGACGTGATGCCTTCATTGTCGTGAATACGTCATAAGTATACACTTTTCTATCAATTGCCCAACAGTAATTTGTTTACCCACCTTATGCTATGTGTTCGAGAGAGAAGTCTCTAATGAAAACTATGCCCCCGGGTCTACTTTTACGTATTATGAAAAACAAAAATACCTTCCTGCAATTTATTTACTTTTCTTTTGCTTTACAATTTATTTATTCTTCAACCACTATCAGAATTAATCCTTGCAAGTAGCGAGTCCAAGGGGATTGACAACCCTCTTGCTCGCGTTGGGTGCAAGTATTTGATTTTGTGTGTGTAGGTACTGAAGACATGAATTTGTGTGGTTCTCCTATCGGTTCGATAAGCCTTAGTTCTCACTAAGGAAAATACTTATCTCTATTGTACTGCATCTCCCTTCCTTTTTCGGGGAAATCATAACACGGTTGACAAGTAGCACTTAGGTTTTGCACTAATCATCTAGCGCGTAAAGACCGACATGACAAAACTGAAAATATAGCAGAACGTCTCTTAGCTTGACATCAACGTCAGTCACCTGCCTCTGGCACCACTACAACATCCATCAAAGAAAAAGAATGACGGATCACCTCCTCACCCGAGCTCGACGCGGCTCCATCGCTATTATGCAGCTTTGCAGACCTCCAAGGTGGCTCACCAAAAGGTGAAGACTGCACGCCGAATGAGGAAACCATATCTGTCATCCATCAATGACGAACCCAGCACATGTTCCTTCTTTCAGATGTCGTCGATGCAGACCACAATCTGCATCTACTCCTGGACTACCTCCCAAGCTCCGCGACACACTGGAGCAGACACCGTCGCAATGGTGGAGCGCAAGGACACAAGTCCACCAGAAGGATGTCGTCGCTGCCACGATATCCCCGCTTGAACAGACTGGTTCCCAAATCCATCACCAACCATAGAGACGATCGCCTCGCTGGAGAACAATCCATAGCTTCTTTATTCAGCATCGCCGTCGCCGCCGTCGAAGCCAAGACGTTGGACGATCCATAAACCTAAGCTACCAGGGCTCTAAAACCTAAAGCTAAAACAATCTGCACGCACGGGATCTGGCGACCCCCCTCACCACCGACGACCGAAACCTAAAGCTAGGGTTGTTGTCGCTAGCCAAAGAGGAAACGATCCTATCATCTGGTTGATTGTTAGCAGCCGCCATTCCAATCAGTAGTAGTACATTATTGTGTCCCTCAAAAAGAAAGTACAGTATTGCGTACGTGATTGAAACTCTAATTGTTCTTTTCCCGGAAGGATTTTTTTATGTTCTTTTTTAACATGGTTTTCTTAGCCTTTGTTTTGAGAAAACGGGATTTTTTTTTTAGTTTTTTGTAGGGATGGGTTTTTTTCCCGGAAAGACGGGATGGATTTATTTTGAGACAGGCCGACGCTTACAGATGTGATACAGTTAGCCCATTTACCCACGGCCCATTCGCCAAGGCCGTAGCCATGGTTTTCACTCCCCTGACTCCTCCCTCTGCTCCAAAAAAAAAAAAAAATCCCCTGCCTCCTCGCTCGACGGCGGCGGCGGCGCCGTCTCCTTCCGCCCGCCGCCATGTCCATCGTGGCGGACCGCCCTCGCCCGCGGGAGGAAGTCCGCGCGTCGACTCGCGCCCGGTACGCAGAGCAGCAACCACCATCAACCCCCCCCCCCCCCCCCCCCCCCCCCCCCTCCTTCGATGCTCCCCTGACCTCTCCTCCGTTTGTGTTTCTTTCCGCAGATCTTGCTCCGATTTCCCCAGCCGGACGCCGGCCGAGAGGCTGACGGACGACATCCTCGTGGAGATCCTCTCGCGCGTCCCCGCCAAGGAGCTGTGCCGCTGCAAGTGCGTCTCGAAGCACTGGCTCGGGCTCATCCACCACCCCGACCACCGCAAACGGCTCCCCCAAACCCTGGCCGGCTTCTTCTACGGCCGCATTACCAGTACCACCGGGCAGCGGGTTCTGGAGCTGCCCTTCCGCTTCACTAGCATATCGGGGGACGGCCGCTCTCCGGTCGGCACCTCCTTCACCTTCCTGCCCAACCACCACCTGCCCGTCGATCTGCTGGACTCCTGCAACGGCCTCCTCCTCTGCCGATGTTACCACGTTTCCGATGGGGTTGGTGCATTCCATTATGTCGTGTGCAATCCCGCCACCGAGAAGTGGATCGTGTTGCCCAACTCCGGCAAGGACAGCAGCCAGGTGGCCACCACATCTTTGGGCTTCGACCCGGCCCTGTCGCCGCATTTTCATGTGTTTGAGTTGGTACAGCAGCACAAGTATGGCGAGAATAAGAATACCGACATTTCCGGAGTGACAGTGTATTCGTCTGAAACCGGAGAATGGATTTATAAGGAGAAGAGATGGAGCAGAGCTACTTGGTTTGCTAGTTGGCACTCCTCCGCAACAGTTTTTCTCAATGGCCTTCTGTTTTTTCGTGCCCTTGACCTTAAATTACATGATTGTGTAGCCGCGGTTGACACAAAGGGAGAAATATGGATGAAATTCAGTGTCCCTGGTGGTCAGGTTGATGGTTTTGTTCAGCGGTCGATATTCAGGGCCCCTGCTGATCAGTTTGATGATTTGGATCTGGCTCATGGTTTTATTCAGCGGTCGCAGGGCCGCTTGCATTTTGCCAACTTTCAGAGGGATAAATATGGTGTTGCCATTCGATTAGTAGTTCATGTTCTGGAGAACTATCAAGACAAACAATGGATATTGAAGCATAGCATTGAAACTTCAAACATATTTGGATGGACAGATTTATGGCTTGATGCGGATTTTGATTTTATTGCGATTCATCCGGAATGCAACTTGCTGTTCTTCGCTGTGGGGGGTATCACATTCATGTGCTATAATATGGATAATCGGCAAGTCAAAGTGATCTCTCATCTTGCAGATGTCAAGCCGCTATTTCTGCCTTATGCACCGTTGTACACAGAATCACAATCATTGCAGATTTGACGTCAATATGAGATTGCTGCTGCCTTTATAAGAAGTGGATCTCTGATGGGAGTCAATTATTCATGATATGGAGCAGCGGGCTTGGTATGTCTGCTTGAATTTGGCTCTCATTTTCTATGACTGATGTATCCATGTTTTCATTTTGGAGCAATGGTGGTTCAGTATGGAGGGAACTTGACTAATTTGTCTTCCAAATTTGTACTGAACTTTCTGTCATCTGTACTGGTTTCTGGTTTGGGTAACTTGTATGTCCGTGCATTGGTTAATCTTGTGTAGTGTTTGTGTTAAGGTACTATGATCATTATGTAAAAGGCATGGGCAAAGATTATCATGAAGCCTAAACTTTTGTCCAACACCATCCTGCGGCTTAAACTTTTATCTTCTATTTACAGGCATAAGCATCTTTTTAGCGGCGATTTAGTAGACAACCACTTGTCTGCTAATGATATAATGTGTGAAATTCTGCTGATGATGTGATGTAGCAAATCTTTTTTTTCTTTACTGCTAATGGTCTGAGAAATAAAATCTCTGCTGCTATTTGTTAGTGTAACACTTGGATGAATACATGTCACTTTGGATGCTAGTTACTTCTGACATGTCTTAAATAGGAAATTTTGTTGGCAGAACATCATCAAGCATGCTGTGCTTGGATCATAATTTTCATTATGTTGTTAGAGGTTTTCTTTTTAGAACACAAAAGTGGTCTTTGTTTGTGGGTATTATTCTGTTTCTGAATTTGACTTTTGGTGCCCTATAGCACTGAAACAACAAGGTTCATCGCTCTGGTTTTCAGCTACAAGTCGCCGAAACAAATTGAAACTACCCTTGTGTACCGCACTCGCATCGTTAGCTCGCCTCTTGGTATCTGGGACGACATTGGTGTTGAGGAGCTTAATTGATTTGTTTTCGGCGCTCTCGATGGGGATCGATATGTAAGAACACTTTCATAGTGTGGTCAAGAAAAAAAGATGTTTTTTTCCTGAATGAAGGTCAGTTAGGTAACAGCAGCCAAGTCAGCATACATTCTTCTGGTTATAGGGTATACATATTCCTGAAATCACAAAATGAACTCATGGCTCCTCTCAGCTCTCTACAAAAGTCGCAAACACACATTGGGGGAAAACTTCAAGTACAATATCCATGCTTAAAGGGTTAATCAGAACTTAGAAACAAATGACTATACAACAATAAATAAATAAATAAATCAGAGAGTAACTAGGATTCGCGAAAATGTCCAGATTCGTAGTGCACTGCAATTGCTGCCTGAATTTGACCAAAGCTACAAAAAAGACCCTTCTAAAATTTTATATATACAGTTGCTGAACCCATCGTCAGTAATACAGTGACAAAAGTGTGCCGAGGCACATGAACGAGCCACGAATTGGCCAAAATGTGACAAATGTGTGCCAAGGCACTAGAGCGGCACCAGCATATATCACTGCTTTGGTCAAACATGAAGGATATATGCTTGAATTATAGCTGAAGACTGCTTCGTGTAGCCAACTTCAGACGACTATAAGGCCACCACTGAATTTAAACATGTACACTTCATATACAACTGAATTTAAACATGTTGACCCTCAGACACGAGAGGATGGAGTCTGGCGATGGCGATGGCGACGCGCGGGGCGACCCGCCCGGCGCTGCCTCTGCCGCTTCCCACTCGCCGCGGGGGCTGGCCCCCGCCACCCCCGCCTCCTCGCCCCAACTGCCACCGCCTGCCCCGGGGGTTGGCCGCTGGACCGTCCGCCGGCGCGGACCTCGTCATCCCGCAGGTACGCGTCCCCGTGTCTCGGTTGTTCCCCGCCCAGGCTTTCTCTTCCACGCCGACGTCCTGCGTTCCATGGGGCGTGGCGTCGCTGCCGCCTCCCCCTCTCATGGCGTGGCGTCCGCCGTCGTCTGGGTTACTCCACCGCGGCGTGCTCCGTGCTTCAACGCTGCCGCCATTTCTTGCCTCATGCCGATCTTTCTCTGTGGCCCCGAAGAGAGACTCCTCCATGCGTCCGAGCGTGAGCCTCTCGTCTTCTCCGTCCCCGTGTCGACCCCAGCGCTGGCCCGGGCGGTGGTCGCCGCCGGCGTGCCCTCGTGTGCCAAAGTCAACCTCGCTCTCCACTCCTCCATGAAAGACGCCCGTCGGGCCGCTCGCTCCATCCCACCCACCGCCCCCTCCGTCTTTACTGCGGGGCGTTGCCGCGTAGGCTGGAGTAGCCTTTCGGCGCCCCGTCGCCCCGCCCCTCCTCCATCCCTGCTGCCTCCCCTGCTTCCCTTAATTGCTGATGGGATTGTTCCTAACGGCGACCAACGGACTGGGCGCGTGCCTGCTCTCCGCCACCCGAGTGTCGACAGCAGCGGGAGCGCCGGGCTGTCTCCAACGGCCGAGACCGCGCGCATTGATGCCCCCTCCTCCCCCTGCGCTACCCACTGCGCCCCTTCCTCCAGGCTCTCTTAACCCCGCACCACCCACCGCTCGATCCACCCCCGTCCCCCGCCCCTCCTCCTCTCTCTCTCGACGGGTGCTTCCGGTGCCTGTCAACGCGGCATTTCGTCAAAGACTGCCGCGATCCCGTTCGGTGTCGGCGATCCGGGCACCGCGCGCGCTCCCGTCTCTGTCCCATGGCGCCTCCCACCCCCCGGTCCACCGTCCCCACCACCGTCCCCGCCCCCGCTTCCTCTCGCCCCAGTCCTCCCCCTCCACCACCTCCGCCTCTCCGCCTGCGCGCTCCGACCCCCTACCCTACGGCTTCTCGACGCCTCGGTGGCGCCCTCCGGTGCTGCAGCCGCGACGTCTCGATGCGTCTACAGATGGGGCTGGCCGCGCTGACTCCCCCCCTCCCGCCCGCGACATTTCCATCTCCGCCGTGGTCGTCTCGCCGCCTCACCCCCTGCTGACGGGGGCGTGGAAGACGTTTGGGGCCACGCCGAGCCGGTGGAGGACCGTCCGTCCCCTCCCCCGGAGCTGCTCCAGCCCCCCCCCCCCCCCCCCATCCTCGTCGGGCAGCTCCTTGACTCGCTCGTCCTCCGAGGGGACCGTCGTCTCCTCCGGCGCCCCTTCCTTCGGCAACGACTCCGACAGGCCCAGCTTCGTCGAGGTTTTCATGCCCGAGGGGTACTATGAGGCGGCTCTACGCCTCGCGGTCGTCTCCATTGAGCCCCCCTCTGCCTTCATCAACGCCACCGTCGCGGTTCAGACCGTCCTCGCGCGTGAGCTCGGCCACCTCTCGGTCGACGTCGTCCCCTCTTCGATCGGCGTTATGTACCTCCGGTTTGCCTCCCACGCTGACCGGGAGGTTGCCATGCAGCGCCAGCAGCGTCAGCCCTTCCTCCACGAGGCGTGCGCGTTGAGCTGCACCGCGAGGAGGAGTTTGGGCGGGTGCAGCAGCGCGCCCGCTTCTGTGTGCTCCTCGCTGCTGCCTCCTTCCCCACCGAATTCCTCAACCCCGCGGGCCTCCGTGCTGCATTTTCCTCCTTCGGCAAGCTGCTCGAGGTTGATCCTCGGGTCATTGCCGGGCGCGAGCTGGCCATTGTGCGCGCCGTAGTGCTCATGGAGCGCCCGCGTGACGTCCCTTGTGACATCTGGCCTTGGGGCGGGCGCTGGGGGGCGCGCGTCGTGTCAGTCGAGCCGCTGCGGTTTTGGGACATGGCCGAGTCTTTCCGCGAAGACGGTGCCTACATCCCCTTC
Organism: Triticum aestivum; assembly: GCF_018294505.1. Classification (NCBI taxonomy): domain Eukaryota; kingdom Viridiplantae; phylum Streptophyta; class Magnoliopsida; order Poales; family Poaceae; genus Triticum; species Triticum aestivum. The sequence continues at coordinate 628,984,097 of NC_057814.1, read as the reverse complement.
TTCTCCGACGGGCCTCCCCCCTTCGCCCACAACCTGCCCGCGATCCAGGGGCGTCCCGTGCAGCGCCCTCAGGGAGAGGGCGCGGGCTTGTCTGACCGGCGTGGCGGTGCTCGCGGCGGCCAGCTGGCCTCCCTCCTCCGCGTTCTGAACGCCCCTCCGTTCCCGGGGGCGCCGCTCGCTGCCGATGCCTGGTCCCATGGCTCGGTGCCGCTTCCCTCCCCCCGATCTATCGACCGTCGTCATCTCCGAGCTTGGTGAGGAGGGGGTGGGCTCTGGTGCCTCGGTGGTGGACGAGCGCCCTGACGCCTTGGATGGTGCGGCGGTGCAGCGCCGCAGCGCCCGCTTGGCCCGAACCGAGCCGTCTGGTTTCGTCAGCATGGAGGAGAAGGCGGTCCGGCGCAAGGCTCTTCGTGAGTCGCTGCTGGGATGCTCCCCCCGCCTCCAAGGTTGTACGGCCCGGGACAAGCTTCTAGAGGCTGTGGTTCGTCCTCTCAGTAGGAAGGCGGTGGCCGAGCTCCGTACTGCTGCCTCCGTCTCTGCTGCCCCGGTGAACCGCGGCGCCGATGTGTAGCTGCCTTCCTGCTCTCCTCGTCGCCCCGGCCCGTGTGCTGGTGCAGCCTGCCTTTCTTCGCCCCGCCTGTTTGGGAGGCGTGTATCGTAGCTATCGTCTCTCCTTTACTTTCGTCCGGGTGCTGTGGTGGTGGATCCATGGCTAGGTCTCCCTGTGTCTCCCTCTCGCTCCTCTCTTGGAACGTGCAAGGTCTTGGCGATCCTGATAAATGTACGCGTGTGCGCGATGCGATCGCCTCGATTAACCCCTATATCGTTTGTATCCAAGAAACTAAGCTTTCTAGTCTCGATGCGTTTAAGCTTGCTACGTTCCTCCCCGGTCTCCTCTCTGCCTATGTGGTCAAGGACGCGGAGGGGAGCCGTGGCGGGATTGTCACTGCTTGGAACCCTCGCGCTTTCGATCTGGTTTCGTCGTCCTTCTCGCTCTTCACCCTCACCACGGTCCTCAGCTCCACTGTCTCCGACCTTGTTTTGCTATCACCAATGTCTATGCCCCCACTGACCACTCGCGCACTAGCGAGTTCGTCCTCGATGCCCATGCGGTGGCCGCCTCAATCTTCCTCCCTTGGGGCGATCCTCGGTGACTTTAACCTGATCCGGAGGGTGCACGAGAAGAACAAGCCTCCCTTCGATGCTGCCCGGGCGGCCACTTTCAACTCTCTGATCAATGATCTTGCGTGGTTTGAGTTGCCCCTCTCCGACCGTCTGTATACATGGACCAACAGGCGCTCTCCCCCAACGCTCGAGCGGCTCGATCGTGTCTTCTTCGACGCGGGCTGGGATGCCCTCCTCCCCGACTCGGCGCTTAGCTCTCGGGCACGCACTTGCAGTGACCATGTCCCCCTGGTCGTCTCGGCCTCCACAAAAATCCCTGCGGCCTTGCGCTTCTTCTTTGAGAACGCCTGGCTTGCCGATCCCCGCTTCCTTGCCGCCACTCTCCCCTCCTGGACGGGAGCCCGTTGTTCCCGGGACGCGGCCGGGGATCTCGCCTCTCGCAAGAAGGCGTTTCGGTCCGTGGCCAAAACCTGGAAAAGGCAACATCGTTTTTTTCCCACCTTTAAAAACGACTGTGTCTTCTTGATTGATCTCTTCGACTTCCTCGAGGAGTCCCGTTGTCTCTCTGCAGATGAAAACGCCCTGCGTTCTGATGCCCGTTGTGCCTTGGAGGCGTTCGTCCTACGCCAAGCTGCGTTCTGGAAGCAGAGGGGGAAGTGCCGGCGGGTGCGGGAGGGGGACGAGAATACTCGTTTCTTCCATGCCCAGGCCTTCCGACCCGTCTCTCTTCAGAACGCCGACGGCAAAACGCTGTGTCGCGGGCTCACCTCTCGGCTGCAATGGCAGATCAGTCCAACTATCGACGAAGATCAGTCTGGGTTCATCCCAGGGCGCAGCATAGCTGAGAATTTCATCTATGCCCTGGTGGACGGGGCTCCCCCTGGTGTTGCAGTACGCGGATGACACGCTCATCATCATGCGTGCGTGTCCGCGTGCCGCGGCCCGTCTTCGCGCTACCCTCGACGCCTTCACCGCCGCCACTGGGCTCGTCATCAACTATGCCAAAAGTACGCTCGTCCCCATGCACGTCGACGCCCCTACCCTGGCAGAGGTGGTCGAATCGGTGGGCTGCCGGGTGGAAACCTTCCCTCAGACCTACCTGGGGCTGCCGCTGTTGTGCTTCAAGTTGGGGATCGCCGACTTCCAGTTCATCATCGCCAAAGTCGACAGATACCTGGCGGGGTGGCGTGCCCTCCTCCTCTCTCCCGCTGTCCGCCTTGTCCTGATCAACGCAGTCCTCGACACCATCCCTTCCTACGCCATGGGCGCGCTCAAGCTGCCCCCGAAGGTGGTCAGTGCTCTCGACTCTCTTCGCCGCGCCTTCCTCTGGAACGCCGCGGAGCGCGCGTTGGGGGCGCAATGCCTGGTTGCTTGGGCTCGTGTGTGTCGCTCACTGGAGGAGGGAGGGCTGGGGGTCCGCGACCTTGCCTCTCATAACGATGCCGTGCTGCTGAAGACTCTCCATCGCCTTCACTCGGCCTCTCCCTCTCGTTGGGCTGCCTGGGTTTGCGGTGCCCTTGATGGACGCCTTCTCCTCGACCCAAGGGGTTCCGTGCTAGCTGGCGAGCACTGGGCATGCCTCCGGGGGCTTATGCCGCTCTACCGTTCTCTCTCCCGGGTGGCGGTGGGCGACGGGAGGACGACTGCCTTCTGGGAGGATCACTAGCTCCCGTGTGGGCCTCTCGCCTTCCCCGCTCTCGCTTCCCACACCTCCTGTCCCGAGGCGTCGGTGTTCGCGGTGCGCGCCCAGGGGCTCGACGCGGTCCTTGTCCCGCGCCTCTCTTCTATCGCGGCTGGCGAGCGCCTTCGGGTGCTGCCAATGCTGGGCTCGGGAGCCACGATTGCCCCGGACGCCCGCTTTCTTCCGCTGTGCGGGAAGAAGGACGGCGGGCTCGACTCCTCGGCCGTCTACAAGCTCTCGCGTCTTGGCGGTGAGGCTAAGGCGAACGTGGCCTTCCTCTGGGGGTCCGTCGCGCCGTCCCGGGTCAGGTTTTTCGCCTGGCTCCTCTCCCTGGGCAGGATCCACACCCGCGACGCCATGCTAAAGAAGCACATCGTCGAGCTCTCCGGGGCCGGGTGCTCGGAATGCGGGGCTGGGTTGGAGACGCCAGATCACCTCATCTTTTCCTGCCCGTTCGCGTGCGCCTTCTGGGCCGTGGTCGGGGTGGACACTGCCGGCTGCTGTACTCGAGATCTTCACCTCTTCGACACCTCGGCCGCGGTCGGGGGTGCGTCCCCCGCGCCTTCTCCCTGCTCTGCTGCTGGCACCTTTGGAAAAGGCGGAACGCGGTGGTGTTTCGACGTGAGTCCCCGACCCTTGTCGCAACGTTGAAGGCTTGCCGCGACGACACCGTTCTCTGGCGCGGGCGGTTTGGGGAACAGGAACACATTGATGTCTGGCTGCGTGTGCTTAGCTTGTAATCCCCCCCCCCCCCCCCCCCCCCCCCCCCCCCCTCCTGTAAAAATGCTGTTGCCCCTGACTTTGTCTACGCGGCTCTGCCGCTGTTCATGAAATATATTCAGGTGGCCCCGGGTGACAATTCAAAAAAAAAATTTAAACATGTTCAACTCCGGTCTGGCAAATTAATCGTGCCAAAAACGCGACGGCGATTCCAGGCCAAGAAGGAGGGTATCTCCCTTGCATAACCAGGCCAAAAATGAAGGCATGCTGGTGCGGAAGAAGGTGCATCTGATGATGGCAATTTGCTAGGATCATGGTCTGTTCTTGTGCACCCTGATCTGCTGCACGGTGCCAAAATGAAGCAGCAAACCAGCCATAAATCCCAAGTCAGCTGTCACTTCTGATTCGATCCTGCCTGCGCTCAGACCTGTCGACTATCGTGGATAAGGAAGAGAAGAACTGACAAGTGATAATCAGTGTCCTAACAAACTGCAGCACGAACATAGCACTTCCGCCATGGGTTGGTGTTTCCAGCTACACAACAGAACCCAAACGAGTATATACTAACCGTGTGCCGATTCCTCCATCTTCCGGGCTAATGGATGTTCAAGTAATACAAAGGCCTCTGCCAATCTTATCCTGCCAACGAAACACAGAGTATCATGACAGGTTTACATCAGGATGCTGGGAATAGGAAAATAAACTCTCTTACTTGCAGAGGCAATGAACACCAACCTTGTTCAGTTCAAGGGGGGGCAGGGAATTTTCTGGGTGAAGAGGATAAACAAACATCACGAACTTTCTTGGCATTATTTAGAGTCAGGTGCAGTCGTTGGGTGATTGTCCAATAGTAATGCTGGACAATTACAGGGGCTCCAAAACACGTGACAGCAATCCACCTATAAAAGAACAGAGATGCATGATCCAGTGAGAGAACTGAACCCTTGGTGGCCAGTAAAGGATTTTAGTTTTGACTGAGAACTAAGATACGAATGCCCAGTTTCAGCAGGTCTGCACCATGTCATGCCCACATCATTGGTTAGTTGGGTGCAGTAAGGGCTTGTTTATTTGTGGCTCTGTGTAGTACTACTACTAGTTCAGTTCATGGCTTCATGCTATGATTGAACTGTTCTTTGGTCCTGCACATGTAAGCACTGCTGGTCTACTGTATAGATTGCTAGCTATTCATGCTATTTAATTCTGCAGCTGCAGCACACCTAGCATATAAAATGCATGGAAGGCATCAAGCCACTAATATAATCTGACTGACATCACACTAGTTTAACCTATTTTTTGTTTTGCCCCCAAAAATGTAAGTGAAGAAATACTACCATAAGGAAGCAACAAAGAAGCTACCACAGAAATAAAACAAAGAAGTAGCAGCATTGGATCCTTCATAAATCCTCATAAACAAAGTAAGTGAAGAAATGGAAAATGATGCATACTACTATTTGCTAGCTCTTCTTCCTCTTCTGTACCTGATTCAACTCTACAGAGCTTCCTTTGGCCCTTGCAACCACTGTTTGCGGCTCCCTTCAGGCCCATTGCAGCTTCCTGTCATCGGCAGCCTCCACCATCTTTTTGGTGCTCTCCTACACCGTGCCTTGCGAGACCTATCTCGCCGCCATGGCCCTCTGATGCTCCTCAAGTTTGGCGAGAATCCTGTGATCATCGCCTCCTCCGCCGAGGCTGCCAAGGAGATCATGAAGGTGCATAACAGCAGGTTCTGCACAAGGCCACTGGGCTCGTCTCTCAAGGTCATCATCAACAAGCATGGCCCGGTGAAAGGATCGATATGGTTGACTAGAGGGGGGGTTGAATAGGCAACTATCAAATTTTAGCTTTTCTTAACAAATTAGGTTTAGCAACAAATAGGTTGTTTAGATGTGCAACTAGATGAACAAGATATATATATGATGCTAGCAACAACAACAACACAAGCAAGCAAAGGATACAACACAAGTAAAGCTTGCACAAAGTAAAGGTAAGAGATAACCACAAGTGGAGCCGGTGAAGACGAGGATGTGTTACCCAAGTTCCTTCCCTTTGAGGGGAAGTACGTCTCCGTTGGAGCGGTGTTGGAGGCACAATGCTCCCCAAGAAGCCACTAGGGCCACCGTATTCTCCTCATGCCCTCACACAATGCGAGATGCCGTGATTTCACTAGTGGTTCCCTTGAAGGCGCCAACTGAACCTTTACAAACAAGGCTGGGGCAATCTTCACAAATTAATTGGAGGCTCCAACTAAGTTTTTGAAGCAACAATGGAGTTTTGGGAGGAAGAGATGGTCTTCTTGGGGAAGAGGACCCCCCTTTATATAGTGAGGAACAAATCCAACTGTTATTTAACCCGCATCCCGCATACGAGCGGTACTACCGCTCTGGGGAGCAGTACTACCACCCAAGCATATTTTTGGAAATGCATGATTAACATTTTTGAAAACGCATACGAGCGGTATTACCGCTTTGGGGAGCAGTACTACCACCCAAGCATATTTTTGGAAATGCATGATTAAGTTTTTTGAAAACTTATATATTTTGATGTCCATATTTTTTTCATACATATGGTACATTTTTTGTATACATCATGACATTTTTTATATACACATTTACCATTTTGGAAATAGATAATTAAAAATTTTGAAAACTTAAATTTTTATATCTACTTTCTTCCTTACACACTGTATTTTTTTTGTATACATCGGAAATATTTTTTGTATAGACGTTAAACATTTTGAAAATACAAGATTCTCATTTTCCTACATATATAATTATTAATGTCTACTTTTTCTATAAATATTGTTTATTTTCTGTATACATCAGGAACGCTTTATATATACATATTTAACATTTTCAAAATACATATACATGATTAACATATTTTAAAACGTATATTGTTTGATGTCTATCTTTTTCAATAAACATTGTAAATTTGCGTACTCATATATACAGCCTTAACATTTTACTATTACATGTTTAACATTTTTGAATCTTTGTATTTTTTATGCCTACTTTTTTCCATACGCATTGTACACTTTTTGTATACTTTTCTTATACACATTTAATATTTTCGAATGCATGATTATCATTTTTCAACATTTTGTGTATAGTGTTATTTGTAATATATATTTAGAATATTTATAAGTGTAAACCAATGTAAAAAAAGAAAGCAAAAAAGCGAAAACAAACAACGCATAAAAATAAAAAAAGGAGTGCATCTAAGGTCTGTGGCCTCCATCGCGCTGGGCCAGCCCACTGTCGCTCTCTCTTCAGGCGAGCCAGCCATATCTTGCCTATAAGCGAGACATAGGGCGCAGCTATACCTCGCTTCTAGCGAGGCAACACTCCGACTCACTGGCCTTCCTGTCGCGCGAGCGTATGGGCCGGCCCAGTGCGCAGGAGGCCACTGCTTCGTTCTTTTGTTGTTTTTTTCACACTTTTTGTTTTGCTTTCTCCTTCATTTTGTACTTGCGTTTATACTTCCAAATATTCCAAACAAATATATTAAGCATTTCAAAACTGTTAAGTGTACATAGAGAAAATATTTCTCAGGTATACAAAAAATATATAATGAGTGTGAAAAAAGTTGACCAGGTATTTAAAAGAAGTTAATCCAAGCAATTGAAAAAAATGACAAACAAGTATTTCAAAACCATTAATTAAGCATTTGAAAAATGTTAAATGCGTATAGAAAAATGTTGACCATGTATTCAGAAATTTTTTTAACTTGTACTTAAAAAATTGTTAACAAGCATTGGAAAAATATCATTTTGTTGACCATGTATAAAAAATTTGTGGACCATGTATTAAAAAAATAAACTTAGATTTGAAAAATGTTAACAAAAGATTTGAAAAAAATGTGAAATGTGTAAAAAAATGTTGACAATATATCAAAAATATGTTAATCTAGTTTTGAAATTTAATCAAATATTTTTAAGAAAATGTTAAATGTGAACAGAAAATATATTGACCATTTATTGAAAAAATGTTGAACTTGTTTTTTGGAAAATGTTAATCAAGGATTTGAAAAAACTGTAAAATGTGTATAGAAAAAAATGTTGACCATGTATTCAAAAAATGTTAATATTGTATTTAAAAAAAATTATTAACCATTTGAAAAATGTTAAATGTATGTAAAAAATGTTACCATGTATTCAATAAATGTTAATCTCGCATTTGGAAAATGTTATACTTTTATTAAAATATATTAGATAGGTGTATAGAAAAACAATAAAACCCTAGAGGAAACAAAAGAAAAGCCAATGAAAACGAGGGGGAAAAAAGAAAGAAAAGGAAAAAGATAGTGAATAACAAAAAGAAACAAAAAATAATGAAAGGAAAACAAAGAAAAGGAGAAAACTAATAAAAACGAAGAAAAGCCAGTTTAAAAACAAGAAAAAAAATAAAAACACAAAACCCGGAAAAACTATCGAAAACTAGCTCTTTTTGTTTAACAAGGTCGCGACCTACTAGTTTAACACGAACCGGACCGTGGCCACATCCCGATGACATGCGGTGTTGACGTGGAGTTCATGCGTTGTTAAAGCCAAGCTCCCAAACCATTGAACATTCTTGTAAGTTTGTATCCAACTCTTTTACCTTTGTCTATTTATTTCAATTTCCGATGAATTGATGTTTGACTTGTTTCCTCTCTTTTGGTACGACACAAGATGCATTGCTTGAATTTGGATGATTGGATAGCTTAAGCGTGAGATTTCCTAATTTACTCCAAGGCTCATGAGTAGCACATTCATGACTTCCCTTCAAGAATTCAGGCGTTCTCTATCCCTGTTTTTTCCTAATAATAATGTTGCCTCAAAAGCATTTATCTGGTTGTGAGAAAACAAAAAGGAGAAAATTTACGGATCAATTAGTTGAATCTCAAAAGGATGCTATGCACAAATTCGTTTTCTGAAATGCCACTGCTAATAATTGGGAGATGATAGAAACTCATTTTCTTTTCCTGTCTCTATGATTTTGATTTTCAATGAATGAGCCTTTACTAATGCTTTTATCTCTATTCTATGTCGCAGGCGACCATACAGTCTAAACAAATACTAATGAGAAAAATGAAAACTATACTAGTAAGGAAATCTCCAGTCTGATGCTAATTATTCCTGTGAATCATGTGCTGCAAATGCATGAACCAACAACTGTTATTTTCCAGGTTTCAATGTTCAACGTTTGAATTCTCATTACTGTTATCGTCAGATGTCAGTTTCTTTTGAAAAAATGAAGACTTCTCCGTCTGTCTGCACCGCTGAAGTCCATATGTTGCCAAGTTTACGGTTTCTTTCCGATAGCAGCCAACTGTTGAAATAATAGAGACTTATTTCACTTGCCAGCTGTACGATGGATGATTGGCTGAAGCACGAGTGGCTCGAATCATACCCCAAAAGCTTTATTGCAGGAGTATACATCAGCCATCCGGAAGCCCTGAAAGACAAAGACTTCAATATAGTTGAATTGTTGACTGAATAGAACAAGTTGCCATTCAAGAGACGGACAAGAAGCGATCGAGAGAAAGTGACATGAAGAAATGTGGACCTGGCCAGCAACCTTTGTAGGAAATACTCCCTCCGTTCACACATGTAAGATGTTTTGGATATTTCAGTATGGACTATATACGGAATGAAATGAGTGAACAAACACACTAAAATGCGTCTATATACATCCAAATCAAATTTTTTTACTCAGTTCCATATTAATTGTCGCTGATTTAGTACAAAGTTGTACTAAATCAACGACAATTAATATAGATCGGATGGAGTAGAACATCTTATAATAGTGAACTGAGGGAGTAGCCAAATCGTTGTCACCACACAATTGGAAGTTTGAAACAAGTAGGGGTATGTTTTTTTGACTTATCTACTATGTAATGGATGGTCAGATTAAGCAATGAGTGGCCCAAATTGAATGATGTCTTGGGAGTCTGGACCTTATTTCAGGAGTATACATCATCCAGCTGAAATAAAAGATAATTCTACAACGCGCATATTTAAGAAACAAAGACATTACAGCTAACCATTGATTGACTGGTTGACAAACAAGAGCAAATTATCACCCTCAACAAAAGGACAAGCACCTATCAGTGTCGTATTGAATTATAGAAGTATATTGCTTCCTCTAGTTGGTTCCTATATACAGTAGCTGAGTAGCATCCATTTGTGTACATTCTAAAGATCAACTAGAGTGCCTCAACAAATATGGAAATACACTCTACCTCTCTGCTTCTTCTAAATCTGATTCATCTGTTTTTGCGGATCTCGGCTCGTGAATTCCTCTCGCCAGGCTCCTCTCTCTCCGTAGAGGATAGCTCTGACGTGCTCCATTCACCAGATGGTACTTTCACCTGCGGCTTCAACAATATTTCTGGGAGTGCCTTCGTTTTCTCTATTTGGTTCTCCAACACAGCTCATGAAAAGACTGTCGTCTGGAGTGCAAATCATCTCCACCCCGTGTACTCCTGGGGATCCATAGTCATGCTATATGCGGATGGCGGAATGGTTGTAAAAGATTACAATGGCCAGGCCGTGTGGGAAACCAATGTCAGCTCTTCATCAAAAGCCGAACAAGTCCAGTTGTTGGACACCGGGAACCTCATCATGAAGGGCCAAGGTGATATCATTTTGTGGCAAAGTTTTGATTCTCCTACTGATACATTGCTGCCAAATCAGAACATTACTTCTGCTACAAAATTGGTATCTGCTAATAGGTTACTTGTTCCTGGGCGCTACAGCTTCCATTTTGATGATCAACATTTACTCACACTGTTTTATGATCAGACGGATATCTCTTTTATCTATTGGCCAGATCCTAATAAGAATATCTGGGAAAAGCAAAGAAGCTCGTTTAATACCACCACAATTGGGGTCCTAGATAGCTCAGGTTATTTCCTTGGAAGTGACAATTTAACATTTAAGGCGACTGACTGGGGTCTCAAGGTTATGAGGAGGCTAACATTGAATTATGATGGCAACCTTAGATTATACAGTCTAAATAAGTCAGATGGAAGATGGTCGGTCACATGGATGGCATATCCTCGGACCTGCTCTATACGTGGTCTCTGTGGTATGAATGGAATATGTGTGTATACACCTAGGCCAGCTTGTGCATGTGCCCCTGGACATGAGATCATTGACCAAAGGGACCGGAGCAAAGGTTGCAGGCCAAAATTCAATCTCAGTTGTGATGGGCAGGAGATGTTTGTGAAGCTACACAACACTGACTTCCGAGGTAATGATCAAAGTAGCAGTACCTCAGTTTCATTTCATACATGCAAGAAGATATGCTTGAACAACTGCAATTGCAAAGGTTTCTCATACTGGCAAGGAAGTGGAAGTTGCTTTCCGAAGTCGTCCCTTGTTGGTGGTGTAACCAGCCTGGGTTTGGGTCGTTCTATCTATCTCAAGCTTCCTAAGACACAGGTCTCAGAGTCCTCAATTCCTCACTCACAACCTTTTGGTCATAGATATGCTCCTAACTGTAGTGCAAAGAACAAAATTTTCACTACAGATTTTCTGGATCAACCTAAGAGCAGTCAGAGTGGATCACACCCACAGTACTTGTACTTGTATGTATTCTTGGCAGCGATATTTTGTGTAGAGGTAATATTTGTGGCATTCGGATGCTGGTTTGTGTTGAGAAGGGAGGGCAAGCAGTTAACAGGAGTATGGCCAGCTGAGGTTGGCTATGAAATGATAACTAACCATTTCCGCAGATACACTTACAAGGAGTTGCAGAGGGCAACTCGAAAGTTCAAGGACCAGATTGGATGCGGGGCATCTGGTATTGTATACAAGGGGGTCTTGAAAGACAAGAGGGTAGTAGCGGTGAAAAGGTTGGCAGACATAAACCAAGGCGAAGAAGAATTCCAGCATGAATTGAGTGTGATTGGAAAGATTTACCATATGAATCTGGTGAGGGTTTGGGGGTTCTGTTCTGATGGTCCACACAGGATATTGGTCTTAGAGTACGTTGAGAATGCTTCGTTGGATAAAACCCTGTTTAGTAGCAAGGCCCCACAGATCTTACTCGAATGGAACCAAAGATTTAAGGTTGCCCTAGGGGTGGCAAAAGGATTGGCCTATCTTCATCATGAGTGCTTGGAATGGGTTATCCATTGTGACCTGAAGCCTGAGAATATACTGTTGGATGAAAACTTGGAGCCAAAGATCACCGACTTTGGCCTTGCAAAACTTTTGAACAGAGGTGGATCCAATAAAAATGTATCGAGGGTCCGTGGAACTAGAGGTTACATAGCTCCTGAGTGGGTTTCTGGCCATCCAATAACAGCAAAGGTAGATGTCTACAGCTTCGGAGTGGTTCTCCTAGAACTACTCAAGGGGGCTCGTGTTTCAGACTGGGCATCAAATGCCAACGAGGAAGTGGAGACAGTCCTTGGAAGGGTCGTTAGGATGCTTACAGAAAATCTGATGCTGGAGCTGGAGGGCAGCCAACAGTTATGGGTGGCTGACTTCATTGACTTGAGGTTGAACAGCCAGTTCGATAACTTGCAAGCGAGAATGATGGTCAAGCTGGCTGTTTCATGCGTGGAAGAAGATGGTAGAAAAAGGCCCACCATGGAAAATGTTGTGCAGATGCTTCTATCGGTTGCTTGATGAAGCTAAGTGGCATGATGCAGCAGTATGCATGCTACCAACCCAAAAAAAAGAGTTTGATGTTTGATATAGTACACGGAGCTTATTCTTGGATCCAAAACAAGATATCTATGATGTGTTAGAAATAAAGTGCACATCACTTTGCATAAGTAGATTCTGTCGTCCAAGTGTCTGATCGAGTAGTATTAAATTAGCAATTTTATTTTGGCATTTCGTCCAGATTACTATTCGAGTTGGTGTCCTGTTGAGTTGTGCTGCTGTATAGATGTGTTGGCCGCCGAGTCAGTACTCAGTAAGCACTAGCCTTGTAACTGATACGCCGATAATAAAGTAAAAAGAGACAGAAAAGCAGCAAATTCTGCTAGCTGCACCAAAAATCAATCAATCTGTTTGTTAGCCAGTTTCTGTGCATGTCTAGCTTCTATAGGTCCTTCCCACCAAAATAACTAACTCGGGAAGAATCGATCAGCAAAATCCATCAGCTTCATGCACGAAAGACTTTTCAGCTAGTCACATGCGGGCTCTGGTGTATCAGTGACTTGATCAACGCCAAGCGGGCTCAATGCTAACATGATGTGTGTCCATGTAAATCAACTGCCAGAAATGATCTAACCATATAATAAGCCAAGAAAAAACAGGGGACAAAGTCTCCTCTAACGTTTGTGCTTTGATCGGGGCACCCATAACCAACGATGGTTTAGGACCCTGGACCCTTGATGCCACAAATAGAAGGGGGAGGTCGTGCCCCTCTGGAATACAGATACATACATGGGTTAAACACTCTATACTGAACCACTGGTCCTAAAAGAGCAGTAGAGCACTAAAGGGGATCAGCAAGACGTCTGTCTACTCCTGTTGGCCAACACGAGGTCAGTGCTGGTGGCGCTCATGCATCCCTACCTCTTCCCTGCAGCATCTCCACCACCGGCTGCCGCGAGGGTCATGCCAGTGAGGCTCTTGGACCCTGCTGCTGCTCCTATATCACCGCGGCTACACCGAACCTTCACCACGCATGCATCGAGCAGGCACAAGACCTCGCCGTATAGCCGGTGAGAACAAAACGCCTCCTCCTACTATTTAATGTAGTAATGTGGTGTTCTAATTGTCAGGGTTAGATCATAATTATGTTAAGCGTAATACACGAAATCTAACATTGGTACCCAAGCTACTAGCCTATAATTACAAGCCTAATTAGACCTTGCTCAATGTTAAAAGGCTTATGTCAGGGAAAAATCGTTTTGGTCTTATGCCATTTGATGGTAATGAAGATCTGAAGTGGTTCTGTTAGCACCTAATTATCATGTCTAATGATTATATTCAAACCATAACTGCGTCATGTGAATGATCGTCACATAATATGAAGTGTCAACTGCCTGACGGTTAACCCTAACGATTATCACGGATGCAAATCGGTCAGGGGAATTTACAAATTCTAAGACACACCCTAGTGGAAAATCTCAATTCCGCTAACCCTAGCAAAAATCCCCAATTTTCCCCAATGCCGAAACAAAAATCCCCAAATCTTGAAATCCTAAGGATGGGGAACGAGCTTACCAAGCGCATCGGGCCGCCGCACGCGGCTGTCACCGTGGGTGGAGTAGCCACAAGCTCCAGCTGTTGCCGCACCTCAAGAAGACGACGCGGTGGCCGCAGCCTCGCCCCGTTCGCCATCCTCAAGTCGCCGCGGCACCGGCGTCCTCCCTCCCGCCGCTAACGCCATGAGAGCGGCACGGGTGGCCAAGATCGACGGAGCAGCGCGCTGGACCCCTCCGCTGCGGGCTGCTACGGCGAGCCGCCATGGACGCCGGGACATGCGGCGCTGCGCGTCGGCGCGGTCTCTCTGTGGTCCGAGAAAATCGGGGAGGGGGAGGAGAAAATGGGCCCTGCTTAACTTGGCCCACGGATGGGGTGATGTCTAACGTGCTGTTGATGGGCTTTGGGCTGAAATATGTTCATATACTTTTTGCTGTATTTTCTGCTGTTATATGTTTTGCGAAATAAATATTTATTTCATGAGGTTGGTTTATGACTGTTTAAGCCAGCAAATGCCGAAAAATATATGCAAAATAATGTTAACGATTATTCAAGTTTTTATGGGTTTATGTGGGTTATCATGGGCCAAAATGTGCTTTTAGGCAGTTCTTCTTTTTCAGCGCATTTTGACTCTAGCATACAATCCAAATCTATCCTAGTTATCCTACAATCCAAAACTATGGTTAGTTCTATCTAGCATCTAATAGTACCATTACAGATACTTAAGGTTTCATATAGATTTTGATCTCATGCCATTGAAAGTGATGGAACTGTGTTTGTTTAACCCATAGCATCAGCCCACATGGTCATGTGCGTATGATAACAAAATTTGCAGTTCACCAAATAGTTGGGGTTTCCACTGTGATGTTGATGGGTGGATATCTTCTCTTAATTATGTTAATATACTTGTATGGCTCCTAGCAAAAAAAAAGAAGAGAAATATATACTTGTGTGTTTTAAATATAATTGATAGATGATGTTTTTGTGGCACCACTTATATAAATTATGATTCAGGTTTTGCTAATTAGTTACCTCTCATCTAAGCCCGCCACTGTCCGAGATAAGTTCCAAGATCCATGTTTTTTTAGCACCGACTCGTGCTGCATGGGCGTTTTCACACGGGCGTTCCATGTTGTCATGTTTCTAAGTTGGGCCATTTTTATCATTACTAGTCAATGTGTACGCGCAATGCACGTTAATTTAAAAGTATATTAAGACCATGCGGATATTAAGTAGGATATTATTTGTGTGTTATTATGTGATTAGCACTATATTTGGCATGAAATTAACTGCATGCTAAACATGTTGAGCGCTCGACATTGAAGCAGTCTAGGTCGTTGGATTGACATGATTTAATGGCCAAGATTAATTGGATTTGCCCCTTTGGATCTTTTTATATTGGTATAGATATGTTTGGGACTACACTTTTTCATGTGTGATGCCCCACGTTTTTTTGTTTGTCATTTATGGACGATGGGAGTGGTTGGAGCGGCAATTTATAAATAGATGTTTAGATACTATATAGCTTAAGCTGAGGACACCTCCAACCGACCTGCGGGGTGGCCACAAGCCAGCCAGGCACACCCTGGGTAGGGTGGCGCGCCCCTATGGCTTGTGGGCCCCTCAAGCATCATCTCGCGTTGATTCTTTTTTCACAAAAATCAGAAATATTTCAAAACAAATCTCTGTAAATTTTTATCGCGTTTGGACTTCGTTTGGTATGAATATTCTGCGAAACATAAAACATGCAACAAACAAGAACTGGCACTGGATACTGGATTAATATGTTAGTCCAAGATCAAATAAATTGTTGCCAAAAATATGTAAAAGTTGTAGAATATTGACATGAAATAAGAAAAAAAATATAGATACGACGGAGACGTATCAATATGATTAGCATCGCTCTCTTGGAAGACATAGATGAAAGACTGGAAATGCAGAGCAACCTAGTTTTTCTTTTTGAAATTAAGACCTAGGTGATATGTCATGCCATTATCTCCCTTCAAGTTGATATGCTCATTTTTTCCGAAAAGGAGGATGACCCCAGGCCTCTTCATCTGGAAAATGCATGCAACCATTTTATTAGTTATTCACAAAGAGCTTGCAAAGTAGTACGTCAGGTAGTCTGAAGCCATCATCTTAACAACATCTGTCGCTACTCCTATCCACTTGATGAAGGGGTGCCGATAGTCCGAGCCTAATACCAAACAGACATCACACAAATGCCTAACATCTAAAGCCGGAGGCCCCAACCAAGCCACATATACTGGGTTTGGGGTGCAAACTTGTCCGACGCACTCTCATAAGTCTTCGTTGCCCTCTTCCACTGATCCACTCATGACATCCAATGTACCTTCTTGCGATCTTCCTCATCTCCTCCCTTGCAAAAAAAAAATCCGTCTCATCTCCCTATAGAAAGTATCGAATCGAACGGAGGTTAGCACAGAGACTCGTGGGAAAATAGAACATACCCATAGCACCAACGCTAGCACGGACTTAGTCAATACCTCTTTGCCTGCATGAGAAATATTTTTCAGTCCAAACATCTCCTCACTTGAGAAATTTATATCTTTTGTGGATTAAAATCGACGCACCTTCATACGCCTTTCTACCTTTCTGCTACAGGAGACCTAGATATTTATCATCAAAACAACCAACAATGACCTAAAAAGATACAATAAATGAGACCCGGCCTTCAGTTCACCTGCAAAAAATGTAATGAATAGAGCAGACTAAATGCCTTTCGTATTTTTGGCTGATAAATCATTCGATGGCCGACAGGCACCGACAGGGACATGAAGTTTCTAATCTTGAGCTCAAATGCTCTTGGATGAACAATATATTCAATGTTTGGAGTGCATACTAAAATTCATCACAAAATCACATTGGTGGGAGGCGTGGTAAAAAAAAAATCCATGCTCTGAAAATATTACTTTCAAACACAATTTGGAGCTATAATAATATTATTTTGCCACGACTTCCATCAATGAGATTTCATGATGAAAATTTGCGATTCTTATCAGCAATCCAGAAAAACTACCACGCAAATATGTAAAATCCAGAGAACAAATACTTGACGGAGGAGGCCTACGATATGAGAAGATTATGCTACTAACTAGTCAAGGAGAGAGTTCCCCTAAAAAAAAAAGTTAAGGAGAGAGTTCGCAACTTTCAACGTTTTCCCACTCGTCTTACCCAACGCTTCTCCAGTTCTCCTTGCCATTGCTCCGCCACTGCCAGATCCTCTGTTCTTCGCCCTCACGGACTGCACCAGGAACAGTCTCCAGCCATCGTGGAATCGTGGTAAAAAACTTGCACAGGAAGAGCCCGTATAAACTAATCGAAGGCACTGTCATCTCTAGCTAGATCGAGACTCGACAAGAATCAACGGTCGTCGAATCGATCGATGCAGACGTAACGTGCACGCTGATTAATTAGTCGTTTCTCTCTGATCGAGCAGTAGAAGTTTTCCCAAGGGGAGGCATCGTTCACACATGCATCCACATGAAGTGTGCAGTATATTATGTTACTCTATACTGTAGTACATGGAGTACAATTAATCCCCTCACAAAAAAAAAAAAGCTCTACATGGAGTACACGCAGACCCGGACGACTTGTTAGATTAGCTGCTAGCTTATTGACCGAAGATCAATCAAACACAAGTACTACAGGTCGACTCCCGTTTGTTATACATACACAGTCATAATTCATTGAGGAAGCTATTTTCCTTGCCTAGCTAGTTAGGCGCACGAGCTGGCCGCCGGCCATGAAGGGCGTCATCTTTCTCCTCGGTCTTGTTGTGTTGGGGGCGCTTGTCGGTGTGGTCGTCGCCAGCGCTGGGGCGGTGCGGCGGCCGGTGGTGCCGGCGATGTTCGTGCTTGGGGACTCAACGCTGGACGTGGGCAACAACAACCACCTGCCGGGGGAGGACGTGCCCAGGGCCAACCAGCCTTTCTACGGCGTCGACTTCCCCGGCCGCGCCATTGCCACCGGACGGTTCAGCAACGGCTACAACATCGCCGACTTCATCGGTAAGCAGCGGCAGGCTACAACATCACCGACTCCATAATCCATAAACACATGTGTTCATATATACTGATTGATGGATGCATCAAGGTACCTGGGGTTCGAGAAGAGCCCTCTGGCCTATCTGGTACTGAAATCACGCAACTATCTCATCCCTAGCGCTCTCACGAGAGGTGTGAGCTACGCCTCTGCTGGAGCTGGGATCCTCGACTACACTGTAAGTAACTACTAGTACTACCTTTGTACGGGCTTATTAGAATTAGCCCCCGTTGTTTTTTAGGCTAACTTTAATCTTTGATTTTACTATGAAAAATTAAGTTATATAACATAACAATAGTATAATTGAAAACCTCTTTTGAATATGAATCCAATAATATATGTTTTAGGATATATAATTTATATTTTGTTAGTCAAACCAACGGTCAAAATACAAAGCCTTTAAAAAAAAATTAAACTCACGACTTTCATACTTATTTTTTTCTTCCATACTAAGTGCTAGAGAAATCTTTGGCACCAACGCCCGAATGGAGGGAGCAACGTGGGAATCATCACGTACCGAAATAATTAATAAATTGTTTATGGTCATCAATGAGAGTACCACACAGATCTCAAGAAACAAATTAATTAATCTACTACTTGGATCAAATTTCACGTGTATGTTCCTTGATAGACGCGTCAATAAGATTCACAGATCACATCTTGGTCCACCAAAGCCACACACATGCATAAATGAAAAGTGAGACAGTAGAGCCCTTTCGAATGCTCTATCTTGTACAGGTGTTAAGGGTGTCATGTAGGGAAAAAAAATCTGATGTGACAAGGCAATATTTGTTTATCACAAGATTCACCGTCTGCTAGCTAGCTAGATTCTCTAGGCATGACTACCTGTCTGCTAGCTCTTGTCATGCATTTGTTGGAGAGGACTTATGGCACACACGTCTCACGGCGCATGCAGTCCCTCATGTGTGCTTTTATTTTTGACTTTCGATTTTCAAACTTTTATATCTTGAATGAAAAGTTCAAATTAAGTTTTGTTTTCAATTTTGTGTTTCTCTGTGACAAGGTCTTTCAAATAAGATCTATTTTAAACAAAATTTTAGATCGCGGGCGAAAAGTGAGCGATCACGGCGCAATCACGGCCTGGAGGCCTCCCCGCGACGCAATGCCTTAAAAAACGCTAACTGCCGCTAATCACGCGATCGCCCGCGAAACTGCGCGTATTTGACTTTGCGTTCCTTTCAGTTTCGCTGGGATGGGCCAAAATTCTGAAAGAGAGGCCCAAATAGAGGTCAGCCCAAATCCTGCGGATAGATAGCACTTCCTCCACGAAACCTAGCGTGGTCTCTCCGTTCCCTTCTCTCCCTCCCACCGAAAAGGTTGCGGCGGCTGCGCCGTTCTTCCTAGCTGCGGTCGGCAGGCCGGCTGCTGCTTCGCCGGAAACTGGATCCGGTGACGGGAGAGGCGGCAATGTAGCAAGGTAGCGAGGCAGTAAGGCAACAACCACGGCAAGGCAGCCGGCGACGAGGGGTCTTTGCACGACTCCGCGACCACGAGCAGCACGTCAGGCTCTTGGGATTGAATTGCTAACTTGTAGGTTCAGGTATAGCGGTTCAGGTTGGAGGTTCAGGTCCAGGTGGTGCCAAATGTTGATGAAGAACAAACAGAAGATGAAGATCAAGAACAAGAACCAGCTCTGACCATCAACTTCTGCTCTCTGCTTCCTCTGCTTCAGAAAGTCCTCTGTTTTCTGCTGAAAAATCCCCTGCTTTTTAAGATAATTATGCACATGTACTGGTTTGGATGGGGATATACGTGCACATGTTACTGTTCCCGCGAACTGGGTTAGCGGCCGCTATCTCCGGCTATAGCGGCTTTAGCGTTTGCATGAGCCAGCCGCGAAATGGGTTAGCCCGCGATCTTAAAGTTTGATTTTAAATACATTTTAATGAATTTTGAAAATAAATGATAAGTTGCAACTCCTAGAACTTAGTCCACGCAAACAATAAAATCGAGCTTTTTTGCCTATGACCAACAAAGAAATATCTTACAATTTTATATATGAAATTGGCAAAAGCGAGTGAGGAAATCTCAAGTTTCAGATAAAAAAAAAATGTAAGTTTCAAAGACTGAAACTTAAAACATATTGTGCCCTCATGCGGGGTCCAACTACTTCATGAATCATGAGGTAATCGAGCGATTGGGTAGGGCTTGGCAGGTACGTGCCCCTGCGAATTTGTGGCGTTTTGGAAGATGACATGCTTCCTAGAGTAAAACCGATCATACGCTTGTCCCACATGGGTGACCTTTATCTAGTCCGGAGTCGACAATCTAAGTTACATGACCTCCATTTTTATGGTTGTCCAGGGTTATATGTGCTTCACTCGAGCAATTTTGACTCCACTCATAAGTTGTTAAGCACACTGACATCACCGCTCTTGACTTAATTCTTTTTGAATGTTGATTACAATTATGAGGAGCTTCAGTGGATTGACATCAAAAGACCATAGGTCGTCCAGCACTGCCACTAGTTTCAAACATCTCCTAACCCTCAAACCGCAACCACATAATAAAATAATCGGCGCAATTCTAACATTGCATAATTAGCCACAGTTGCTTGAAATTTCTGAGAACCAACCTTGTGAGTGGTGAGTTATTGCAGAGTGAGGGAATCAGCATCCCATTGTCGAAGCAGGTGCGCTACTTTGCGGCGACCAAGGCAGAGATGGAAGCCGCAGTTGGCAGAGGCAACGTCTCCAGGCTCCTCGCTCACTCCTTCTTCCTCCTCGGCGTTGGCAGCAACGACTTGTTCCAGTCCACGGCGACCACCCAGGGCGATGTCATTGCGCTCTACACTGCTCTCATCTCCAACTACACGACAGCGATCACTGTAAGCAAACCGATAAACCATCCAATCCATTATTATTTTTCATTAACTGAGTGTTTTTTCATTTCCGAGCAAAAGGGAAATGACTATTCTTGTACATAGTTTTAATTTAATTAGCTGGTCATACGTATCACAATGCATAGGATTTGTATGGGATGGGGGCGAGGAAGTTCGGGTTCATCAGTGTCAGCCCGCTGGGCTGCGTGCCAGCGGTGCGCGTGCTCAACGCGACGGGGGCATGTAACGATGCCATGAACCAGATCGCCATGGGATTCACCGCCACGCTTAAGTCTGCACTCGCCGGCCTCGCCCCGAAGCTCCCAGGCCTCGCCTACTCCCTCGGCGACTCCTTCGCCGCCTTGGAGACAACCTTCTCCAACCCGCAAGCAGCTGGTACGTCCCTGTACAGAAATCGATAGAAAAAGTTGTGGCACTATAATTTCTCTAAGAAAATATTGAAAATGCGCTAGTTGTTTTTTGCTTTTTCGACAAAAAAGAATTACCCCTGCCCTCTGCATCAAGCTATGCATACATCCATTTTTTTGAAAAGGCGCTAGTGACTATTGCAATTGTAAAAAAAATGCTTGAGATCAAAACAGGATGATGCTCATGTATCTCTGTGAATCAAAGGGTACGAGAACGCGGACAGCGCGTGCTGCGGGAGTGGGAGGCTGGGTGCGGAGGGCGGCTACTGCACGCGGAACTCCAAGCTGTGCGCCGACCACGACGCCTACGTGTACTGGGACTGGATCCACTCCACGCAGCGGGCTGCCGAGCTGGGTGCCCAGGCGCTCTTCAACGAGGGCCCAGCCCAGGTCACCGCACCCATCAGCTTCGGGCAGCTGGCCCGCAAGACATAACGATACACTTTCTAGTCTAGAGAAAGGAAGAGAAGATTCATTCGGAGGTGCTCATAATAGTAGGGTATGCGAGTGTGCGTTTATAGGGGTGAGTGTATGCGCGTGTATATGAGCGCTTGCGTCTGTACTGTGTTTAAAAAAAACTATCTCATTTCCGGTTTATAGGGCTTATCTCAAAACTTTCGTTTTTCCGTTTTATAAGACTCATTTCTATTGCTTCCCACCACACACTCAGATATCGAGGTGCATTAAATCACTACATGCAAGGACTAAAAGAAAAATCACCAATGCATGTAAAATTTCTTAGTTATTTATTGGTTACGTATGCATGCATTGCAATTAATGCATTGATAAATACAATTGTTTGAGGAAAACAAGCACATTAATTGAGTACTTTTGCAAACTACAAAATTTATTTCACCAATCATCATCTACCTTTGTTGGTGAGATTTTTGAGTTGAGCCCTATAAACCGAAAAGGAGGGAGTATTTTTGTAGGGAATATTGTAGATCTTCGAATATCCAATTCTGAGCTCGGGCTCATCTGCACCTGCTCAAGAAAAAATCATAAAAAGTCCAAAAAATCCAAATTTTTTGTGCAACGTAGATAATTTGATGCGTGAGGTGCGCTCCAAATTTCAGAGTATTTGGACATTTGAGTAGCTCTCACCAAAAAAGACAAATTGGGTCAGAACAGTATATGAACAGTACACTATTTAACAGACCCTAAATTTGTCTTTTTTGCGAGAGCTACTCAGATGTCCAAATGCTCTGAAATTTGTAGCAGACATCACACACCAAATTATCTACCATGCCAAAAATAATTGGAATTTTTTGAATTTTTCTAGTATTTGTTTCGAATTTTTGATTGAGCGCAGGTGCAGATGATCCTGGGAGGCAAAACGCCTCACTCATCTTCGAATATCCTTGTTGTTCTGAATCACAATAAGCTAGGAAGCTCCTCTAAGAAAAGCAATGAATAAGCTGGGCTGAATCTTCCCATGACACGTTGCTTCATTGTATTTGGATTTAGTTTGTACCCCATGTTTGGTTCATTTTGATGTGTAGACTGAGGCCGTTGGTTGGTACTGACAAATATCTCACCCTTTCAGATGTAGCTAAACTAGCATTGCTTAAGCCATGTGCACGTGCAATGCTTCCTTGGGAAAACGTGAGCTTACGTCCACACACAAGAGAGGTTTCTATTACTGTATAATCTCCCAAGAAATGCTAATGGACAAACACATACAAGAAATAAAAATGGTCATTGCAACAAAGCCAGATCCAAGTAGTTGGCAAAATCTATCATTTGGAAACCATTGTTTTATCTCAATAAACAGATAGATACACCGGACCTGTGACGGGGAGCAAGCACGGCCACACAAGACCTGAGCTAGTTAGTACCAAAGAAGGAACATCATTTAAAAATTGACAAGCAATGGCATCAACCTGCTTCTTCTTCATCATGTCTATCTTTGACGGTTTGGCTCACCACCTATTTTCTCAACTATGCCACATCAGGTCAAAATCATGATTAGGCCGAAGAATAACCACTGTGAGGTGCCAAGCCAACCCAGTATCGATAGTTTAGAATGAAAAGTGCACATTTTTTTATGGATATAATCAACCTACATGATAAATTGAGAGACAAAAATACATTATCTAGGTAAAATGTTATATTAATATAATAGGCCTTATTAGCACCATAAGTGTTGGGCCTTTTCTTGTTGGCCCAAGCATGTGCTTCCTCCGTTCCTAAAAAATTGTCTTTTTAGAGATTTCAAATTATCACATACGGATGTATATAGACATATTTTAGAGTGTGGATTCATTCATTTTGCTCCGTATGTAGTCACTTGTTGAAAAATCTCTACAAAGACAAATATTTAGGAACAGAGGGAGTATGATATAGAGCAGGTTGGCCCTAGCCCGCCGAGAAAGCGATCAATAATAGATGTATGGGCCAAACTAAATGGACTGAAATGTTAGAGAAGATAACTAGCCCAACTTCACAACAGCTGCCTATTAAACTTCAACAATAACCGGAGATAGTCTATCTGCCGAGGACACAATTAATAGAAAAGTGTCTCTACATGATTTTTTATGGTTGTTTAATAGTCAAATTGTGAAGTACACCTAAAGAAGCATCACTACATTTGTGATAAAGTGCATCTGACGGTCTTTTCCTTGTGTCATTCTACAAGTGCGGCTGCAATGGAGCTTTCTGCTCGTGTCAATCTATGATGCGCCACGTAGACTAAAATCTACAGTTAAATTAGGGAAACAATATATTTTGTGGACTGGGTGTTGCTCTCGTCATGTAATGAAAAAGTAAACGACCGGTTTAATGTTTTTGCTATTTTTTGGTCCGCCGAGCTAGATCCCACTTTATTTCAATAGAGTATCATATGAGCTATGACTTGGAAGAGTTAAAAAAACTTTGTAACTTTAAGGCACAAAACCAAGGATGATGTTTTTTTAAACTAAAACTGGGGATGATCTAGCCACTAAAGACACAGTTAATAGGGAAGTGTATTTTCATGATTATATGGCAATTTAATAGAGGTGAATTATAAAGTGTATCTAAAAACATCAGCGCATGTATGCTCCGAAATGTTAGAGAAGATAAACTAGCCTAACAACTTCAACATGTCCAAAAACAACTTCAACAACGACTTTAATGGCACAAAATGGGGGCGGGCCGCGGGGTGAGTAGATCGTAATTTAATACAAACAAATTGTGAAGTTCTTCTAAATAAGCACCACTACATGATATTTTTGTTATAGTGCGCCCCAACGGTCTTGTCCTTTTAGCTTTGAATACGTGCATTGAATGAATAACAATACAATTAAAATTGCACCATATGCAATATAACACTAAATTAGGAAAACAAAAAGAATTGAATTTGTGTACTCGTTCGCGCCCTCAACGTGTTTTGCAAAATAATACAATTAACTTAATGGTATTGCTACTTTTTAGTACACGGTGCCACGCCTATTTTCTTCGACCACATCATCTATTTTCTTGTCTATGCCATGTTTGGTCAAAACCATGGTGTGCCAAGTCTATCCGGCATTGATAGTTTGGGAGATGAAATAAAGCTTTGCAATAAATTGAGAGATGAAATACACTTATCTATTGCTAAAATGCTATACCCGTGTAAAAGGCCTTATAGATGTATATTAGATGCACCAACTTCAAATACAAGGTGCATGATAACGAATAAGGTCATCTATAACATACTAATGTATAATACTACGCATCCATAGACATATTTCTACACATGCGTACCCTACATTTTAAGTAATACACAGAACCTGGGCAATTATTAGCTGCAAAAATATCAATCAATCGATCTTGGGCTTATAAAAAAGAAGAGAAATTGTACATCGATCCAGTAGTGGGGTCCATCCGGCCATATGCAAGATTGCAAGTGTGCATGCCGCGAGAAGATGGATCCCGGCCCCCTGCCCGGGCCAATCACACAAACTGACACACATAACACAGTATGTTCTGATCACTCGATATCTTCTTTAATCGATCTGTTTTGCTAGCTGACAAAATATATAATGACGGTGTCCACATGTGTTGCGCTTCCTACAGAATAATTAATTAATCTTCACATATTAAATATACCCATACTAATTAGAGACTCGCTAAAAGAAATCGTGTTAATCAAATTTTACAAGGTGTGTATCTGGTCAGATCAAATTGTTACAGTATAGATCTTCCGATATTTTCCCTGAACTATCAGAAAAAATATAAAAAAATATGAGCCGTCCATTTATAGGCCAAGAGTTATAACGGAGGTTAACTCAGATGGAAAACGGGAGAAGTCCCTTCGCTCAAGCCCGTTGGAGAAGTAAGTCGTATGTCTACCGGCCACTTTGTTCTTGATCGCTATTATCTTCCGTTGCTCCTCTTCATGAATCATTATTCGTGTGCCCTTAGTTTGCCCTAATCTCTATGGTTCCATGCCATGATCTCTCTCATCTCTCCCATCACAGATTTTATGCACGCCCCTCTCTCAATCTTTTGATGTGTCACACCCATTTGAAGGCGAGGGTCATAAGGGTACATTAACATAAGCTGCATCAAATTTACTTTCCAACCCCCAAAACAGTGCATCATTTGGAGTTTTTATTCAAAAGTTCTAATTACTTTCGTGGAAGGTGTCCAGGCTGTCAAGGCTTTGCTAATTTCCGAGGAGCTCTTCTATAACTCCACAAGTTGACTGCTTATTCCCCCAAGGAAGCCATGCAAAGCCGGTTACTTTTGAAACCTTTTCACACCTAGCTAAAGGGAGTTGTCCCTCTATAAAACTCCATCTCCCCCATCCTTTTAGAAATCTCTTATCAAACCATCCAGCTACAACATTATGCCGCAAGACTGCTAGAGATTCGAGAGATCCTTACTATCTTTGCTCTTGTGAGTTTATCCGTATTCACGAGAAGGAGCCTCTGGTTCCCCTAATTTGTGCTCTATAGTTCCGACCGTTTTGTGTGGGTTAGTCCCAGTTTGTAGTTCTACGATTGTCCGGACAGCGGGTTGGAGTTCTTGCAGCTCCGGTCTGCCATCCCGAACGTACATGGTGCATCCAATCTTGACAGGTATTAAGCTAGTTATCCCAGCTGCTTGCAGCTAGTTACCCTCCCCGATTCTATCCTATGACGTGATGATCGGGCCACCCTCAGGCGTGAACTCGCTCAACAGGTTTGCACCTATCAGAAAAGGTGGTTCTGTATGCATGGATACCGATAGAGACACCGTGCTTTCGGTGTTCAATCTACGGAATGATTCGAGGGACAAAATTCTCACGGCTGGGAGGTATAACCTAGTTGCAGGAATCTACATCAACTAACTTCACCAACTCTCCTCTCCGTTGCGTTATGTTGGTAAGCAATCCAATCTTACCTTATTCTTCATAGTGATCCTGGGATGATTCGTAGGTGTGGATTTTTATTTTCTACTACGTTTTCCAATGGATGAACCATTTGAAATAATGTGTAATGCTAGCAATTATGTAGTGGGGGCCGTTTTAGTACAATAAGATGATAAGAATTTTTGCCTGTTATGCTAGCAAAAGCCTCGATGAAACCCAGAGACATTATGCCACCACTAAGAAGGAATTACTTGCTATTGTTTTTGCTTGTAATAAATTTAGGTCTTATATCATTCACTCCAAAGTGATAGTTCTATGGATCATCAAGCTTTATGGTATCTTCTCACCAAGAAGGACGGTATGCCTCGATTAATCCATTGGATATTACTAATTCAATCATTTGATTTGCAAATCGTCGATGGGAAGTCTGAAGACAATCCTGTGGCCGATCATTTCTCAAGAATGGAGAGAAGACCATATGAACTTAGTTTGTGAACCTTTTGATGTATGGGGGCTGGATTATCCATTTGCCACTTCAGATGTTGGGTGTGTACGGTGCAACGGTGCCCGGTGGTTTCTCAAGGCAGCGGGGTTCCGTTCTTGCTTGATAGTCTCAGTTGCTTCTGTTTAAGTGGGGTGACTTGTGTAATCTTGTTTGACTTCGAGTTGGTGGCGTTTTAGCTACTATTTTGACCATCCTTTCTTTTAACCTGCTCATACGAGGATTTCGTCATCACTTTATATATTTTTGAATGCTTGACCTTTTTTAATAAAGCTGGGCGAAAACCTGTTTCGAGGAAATAATGCGGCCAATACATACACACACTAGGGCCAGATGTGCAGGCCGCGGTCCACCGACGATCGTACGTACTGCGTGCCCATACGCATGCATAGCGACCGATCACTTTCTCCCGCATGCATCACGCTCTCCAGCTAGTTTGTATGTATGTCACATGGATGGATCACGGATGAGCATCACCAGCCCGCGCGAGGACAACGTAGGTCGCTGTCCTCTCTCGCATCGCATCGCACCGCATGTGTTCCTCGCATCGCCTGGACGCATGCACCGACGGTGGAGTGAACGTCCGTCCGTCTCCCGGTCAGACTCGGACGATCGGTCGATCCGGCCCTTTAAATACCGGCCCATCGGACACCAGCATCCTCACACCAAAACCTAGCTGCCTTTGCCTATTGCTAGCACAGCACGCACGAGCTAGAGTGAGAGCCATAGCAGTTTCGGCCATGGCGAGGAGCATTGCTCTGGTCTGCTTCCTCGTCGTCGGTCTCTGCCTCGTCGGCGCCGTGTGCGCCTCGGCGGCGGCGGTCGGCGGTAACGGGGCGCGGCTGGTGAACGCGGTGTACGTGTTCGGCGACTCGCTGGTGGACGTGGGCAACAACGACTACCTGCCGGCGCCGGCGCCCAGAGCGAACCGGCCCTACGGCATGGACCTCCCCGGCAGGCCCACCGGCCGCTTCACCAACGGCTACAACCTCGCCGACGTCATCTGTAAGTGTTTGCAGCGATCCATGCACCACTACGTGCATGTACATTTTGCTATTAATCGGTCGGCAAGAAGCAAGCTTAATGTTACAGTGCACCATACGTGCGTCATCTTGACGTTGAACGGGATGGAAAGGCATGAGTGTTAACCACTAAATTAATTAATTTGTGACTGAAAAGTCGTGGATATATAATAAAAGCAAGAGCTTAATTTGAAGATCAAACTCAAATCATAGTATGTCAACATCGAGATATGAACGACAGGTATATATAATAACTAATTAATGATGAAGTGGACGGACGAACGAGTACGGCATGACGAGATTAACAATGCAAACCCCCACAGCTTGGATTATGCAGCGCATGCACAATAACAAACGAATTAAGTAAGTAGATAGGTAACCAAGTTTCTCATCCATGTGTTTCATATATATGTTGTACGTGCAGCACAACGTATGGGGTTTGAGATGAGCCCCAAGCCCTACCTCTCCATGCTGCCGCACGACAAGATTCTGCTGGGCCTCTGCAAGATCGGCGCCAACTACGCCTCCGGTGGATCCGGCATCCTCGACACTACGGTATATTAACCAACTTCAAGCTTTTAATTACTACTATTCCACTCAAGAGCATAATGTACATATATTTGTTGGTTAATATATGCATGGCACATGGATCTTTTTTGTAGGGAAAAGGGACGCTCACGATGCGGACACAAGTAGAGTACTTCAAGAAGGCGGCGGACAACATGATTTGTTACCCAAGCAAGGAGGAGCACCTGGCACGGTCCCTCTTCCTCCTCAGCGGCGGCGGCAACGACTTCTCGGCCTTCGACCCCTCCACCGCCAGCCCCCAGGCCTACGTCGTCAAGATGGTCACCACCTACATCGAGCACATCCAGGCGCTCTACGACATGGGAGCACGGATGGTGGGGATCCTCGACGTGCCGCCAATCGGGTGCACCCCGGGGCAGAGAGTGGGCATGCCCAACGGCGAGTGCAACGAGCAGGCCAACTCCCTGGCGCAAGCGTTCAACGGCCTCCTTAGGGCCAAGCTCGCGGAGGCCGCTGAGGCGACTATGAAGGAGCTCAAGTACTCCATCGCCGCCAACTACAACATCCTCAACAACATGATGGACAACTCGCTCGTAGCCGGTACGTACGCAGATAAGCTAACCAGTTTATATGCTTATTCGCTAGCTATGGTTCTTGTACGTACGTGCATGTACTAATTCATGTGGACTGTATGCATGCACGGCCAGGGCTGAGGCACGTGAAGACGGCGTGCTGCGGGTCCGGGAAGCTCAACGCGGAGGTGATGTGCAGCCACCCGGGCACGACGGCGTGCCCCGCCGCCGAGCACGACGACTACATGTTCTGGGACATGCTCCACCCCACGCACGCCACCATCGAGCGCGGCGTCGTCGCCCTCTTCTACGGCAACGGCCCCAAGTACGGCGAGCCCGTCAACTTCGGCACGCTCGTCGCGGGCAAGAACGTATCTCCTGCGATCAAGATGGTCGTCGACGAGCAGTAGAGGGCGACGTTCGTGGGCATGCTTGCCCAATTCGAAATAATGATGATTTAAAATTTGCAGCAGCTGCTAGCTAGCTAGGAGCTAGCTGCTAGCACTTGATAAGAGGATGATTTTCCCGTTAATTATTCCATGCGTGCTGCTAGCTCCATCTTGTGTTGTGTTCTCTGTCCCTCGATTATTCGTATGTGGAACTAATAAAGTGGTTAAGTAACTAAATCTTGTCCTATGTGCTATGCAATGCATCCTATATCTGACACGATCTATGAAACTTGCATACATGCTCAATTATCAGCTGCATAAACATCGATCAATCGATCTTGATAATATTTAAAAAAAGAAAAAGAAACTGTACATGGATGTAAGTCGTCCTTGCGGTCATCAGTCATCACATGCAATTATGCATGCAGTGCATGGTGCCGTGAGAAGATGGATAGTATCTGGCCAGGCCAATCACTCATACTACGGACACACATAGCACAGTAGTTTGCGATCACGCGATATCTCTTGAGATCGATATGCTTTGCTAGCCGACAAATATATAATATGATCATGTCCACACGTTTTCGGCAGCCCTACTACACCAGCTGTCCATAAGAGGCGGGAAGTAACAACTCGGCCATGACTCAAGATAGATGGGCCAGACCTCGACCCGGCCGGACCAGGCCGAACACATGGTGATTCATATTTTCCTTTTTTTAGAGAATTATATTTTCCTATTTGTTTGTATGGTTTTGGTTTGCTTGTCAAATTCACATGTTTGTGTTGGAGAGGTTCATTAATTCCACCCATCTGTAGTAATTTATTATTTTTGTCAGGGAGCGATTCACCTTGTTCTACAAGAGGAAGCTTCACGGAACCCAAGTTTGGAAAGTTAAAAGACGATAGCCAAAAAAGTTCACAGAACAAAAAATAAACAAAAAACCTGGGAAGTCAAGCAAACTAAACCTAGAGGTTTCATGGTTAAAAGAAGTCACAAGTTTGGGGTTTAGACATGGAAATGTTTGGATAATTAAAAATACCAAAGAGTTCATCACACCACGAAAAAGCAATAGAAGGTGAAAAAGAAATACAAGAAGTTCACCGGACAAACGCTAAAAGTTCAGTTGTTGTTCTGACGACAGGTTAGTCTGGTTCAAATTCAAGTGAGTTAAAATAAAACTTAAAATAAAGAATGCAGAAGTTCACATTAAAGTAAATGAGAAGTTCGAGGCTTAAAAATCAAAATTCCATATGAAATAATTAGTAGAAATTGGGAAATCTTAGAACTACAAAAATCACTAGAAGTTAAGTGAATAAAAATAGTTAAGAACAAACACTGGAAGTTCATATGGGAAAACACTGTAGGATTACCGAAAATTAAAATTAAAATACGTTCAATTTTTAGGAGAAAAAATGCTTTTCCGCATTTCTAAAAATGAAACTAAGAAACTCAAATAAAAATAACAGAGCGGTTCAATGATTATACCAAAAAATGTAGATTTTCCGAGTTTATAAAAAAATATTCTTTCTCATTTAAAAAAATAAAACCCAGAAATTCAAATTAATATAATAGATAAGTTCTACGTTTGTGAACAATTTAGATTTCTCTCGTTTCTAAAACATAAAAGCAAGAAGTTCAATGTTTTATAATATAGAGTTGTTCAATGTTTATTACAAATATGTTTCTAAAATAAAAACCAAGAAGTCCAAACTAGAATAACATTGCAATTCATTGTTTATAATAGTATATGATTTTTATGATCCAAAAAATAGAACCTGAAATTTTAAATTAAAATAAAATAGCAATTCAAGTTTATAAAAACCA